>NC_064645.1:427952157-428255188 GCF_023864345.2 Schistocerca serialis cubense
ATTTTAGAACATGGTTACTTTAAATGTTCAAAATGTTCACCGTTGGTGGCTATACACATAACAGAACGACGAGCGGTCGCCGCAACTGCGTCAGTTACAGTGGAGATCGCTGCATATGTCGCCGTAATCTCCTGGCGAAGTTCCTCCACGTGCGTGGCTTACGTCAATAGACGTTATCTTTCACAGTTCCCCAGAAGTAAAAGTCCATAGGTGTTAAATCTGGCGACCGTGGAGGGAATTCAATGGCCCTTCTCCGTCCAATCTAATTCCCCGGAAAATTGTCATCCAGGAAAGCTCGTACGGCTAAGTGATAGTGTGGTGTCGTCCGGTCCTGTTGGTAGAGCACCTCTTCATCAGCTCCATAAAGCGCACGTATACCTGGCAAAACTGATGTGCGTAACATTTCCAGATACATTTTTCCACTGACAGAAGCATCAAAGAATAAGAGTCCTACCAAGCCCCTACATGATAGTCCACACCACATATAAACCCTTGGTAGGTTGACCGCTTTATCCACATAAACATGCAGATTTTCCGGTGCCCAGTACACACTGTTATGCCAATTCACGTTTCCATTAAGTTTAAATTGTGCCTCGTCACTCCACACTACCTTCTTCACAACTTGTTCGTCATCAGTTACCATTTGCCGATCCCATTCGCAAAACTGCATCCGGCGATCAGGATCGTGATCATTAATTGCGTGCAGTAACTGTGGAATCTAAACTTTCCATTTTGCAGCTTTCATAATTCTTCGTACACTTGTACTGCTAACTCCCACTTAACATGCACATTGCGTAGCAGACTTCTCTGGAGAATTAAAATCCGTTTCCAGCACGAGAGCCGACGAAGCAGGACTTGTAACTGTTCACTGTCTTCCTGATCTTCCTTTGTGAACATAAAAAATCGTTCAATGCAATTCAAACTTGTCAATGATTCGTTTAATCGTTAGGCGGGTTGGCGGGTCTGTTTAAAACGCCCGCTTCCACTGACGTTGCACTTCAACGGCATTATCAAACTTGAAAAACCAATTCATAATACATTTTCGTTGCTCGAATGTCAAGCGTGCTCCAGCCTTCTTGTTTTCTCAATACCGAGGTGAAAGCATTAACATCTTTCGAGCCAGAGACCATACTAAAACACATTCGTAACTCAAATCGAACGACAATATCTATATCTCGATAGAACCTGACAAAGACTGTATACATTATTCTGGCGGACTCTGTATTTAGCAGCATATAACAAACTGCACATGAGAAAAGTTACTCGTTGCAGAAGCGCAGCTTCACTCATGTCCTGTTTCATAGGGCCTAAAAGTCCAGTTAATAGAAACTTCTGATTCAATCTTTTTACAGAAATTACTTTTAAATTTATAAGTTTTCTTTGCGGATATTTATAATCATTGTTCTTTCTGCAAAAATCGTGCAAGTTTGGTACAGAATAGAAAGTAAGGTCACACCTATTAGACGAACTATATTGAGAGCAAATGACTTTTCGATTGTCAAATTTTCTCTTCAGGTAAAGGTAGCACGTTGGTTCATAGCGATATTGACGATACTCAACCTACAGACTGCTAATTTACTAATGATAAAGAGAGTTAATTTGCATAATGTAGTAGGTGACATGGAATTCTCGATAACTCATATCTCACGCCAGTTATGAGTGTAATCTAGTGTCAGTAACAAAGCTAAAAGCTGAGTTGTGAGCTTTTTTCGCATTATGACAGTTTACGGAACCATTCTGGAAATCACCAAGTGAATACTTAATTAGTGACCTATATCATTTATTGCTTCCTTTATGACTCTTAATAAACATTATGGAAGCTTGACTATAACATGTTAGAAGTAGCTTCTGCCATTGACAACAATCCTACTTACATTAAGGGGATGTTGACTATCTTTGGCCCGAAAAAAGCATGTTCTTTGAGAATTTTTTTCTCGGGATGTGTTGTAGATTTCAAAATGTTTCTGATACTTCCTCTATAAACTGGAATCTTTTAGATCGGAAATGTCGAAGAGGAAAGGCGGAAGTGCCGTCGGAACGAAACAAAATTTCGATGTCGACCTCCACGCGCGGTATGTCACAGGTCAGCCGGCTCGTCTGAAATCAAAATTGAGTTGAAGTTAGCGAAGTATATAACATTCTTTAAGAGTTGTACCTCGCTTAAGTTATTTGGACCATATAAACAAAATGGCGGCCATTTGAAAGAAATAGGTTTTTTTTATTTATTTTTCGACTTCGTCGGGGAAATAAAAATATTTATAGTTGATGGATCGGAATAAAAGTGGCACAACTCCTAGACAATTTAGTTAGCTTCGTTAGAAACAAAGAATCATGCCAATCGGTTCAGTAGATATGAAGTTACTATACCGCGCGATGAAAAAAAAGAGTCATTTCGAGAAAAACGCGTTTGAAGTTTTGATTGCATATACATGCAATATTATGCAACTTACGTTCAATCTGCTATTAAGGGTCCATAAACTAGTCCTTCCTCTTCCTCATAGAGGGCGTTCTGCTCGATCTGGGACATCCTACGCTGCTCCAAAATCGCTTGTACGACCGGTGACAAGCGGCTTTCGGCCGCTTGAATTCGGTGGTCGTCCGAATGCTTGGCGAACTGCGTCGAATAGAGTCCCAGGGTAACGTCCATCGTTGTCATGGTCTTCAGAATTGCTGAATACCCTTCGTTGAAGCGGCTCACTGCTAGGAAAGTCGCTATCTCCACAGTCTTCGCACCAGAATGCAAATGCTTGGAGGCCAACTTCCAAACACACGCGTTCAAACTTTCATTTGAATTTTGTGTGTTTCCTCCCAAGCACCTGTACAATAACTCGTCCTCCGAAAGGGCCTCATAGATCGGATGAATCACTTTTTGAACTTCTTTGGAGAGCGGCTGGTCGTGTTGATATTCGTCCAGATGTCCGGTAGCCTCTGCAATGCGCCACTTGCACCAACTAGTTTCTCCAGCCGGACAATTTTGGTGTTGTGGGTGGTCATCCGTCGAACACTTGTGGAACTACGTTGCCCAAATTGCCTTCTTCATCTGTTCCACCGAATTGGAATGCCGTCGGATTGCCAAGCTGTAGTACGTCGTAAGCTCCTTGATCCCTTTATCAGTTTTAGTCATGGGGAGGCACCTAGAACAATTTTTCGCGGCTGCAATGTCGAAATTCCCGAAAAAAACTGGTGCGTGAAAAAGGCCGATTTCAGGCAGGTGCATTTTTTTGTTCAACTGCGAATACCAAACATTTCCGTTCCGTATTCGGAAAAGCCGTTTCAGGGGTGGATTCTAAACACTTTTATGGATCCAAAAATGCAATTTTAAAAAATCGATTTTTTTAACCAAAAGATAGTAAACCTTGCCTTAAGAATAGAAGAAGAGAATTAATATCTAAGAAGAAAATGGAAAATTATAAAGTATACGAAATATAATGAGAACAAAAAGAACGTGAGAGATGATAGAAAAATCCTTTACAAATAAACTTAAACCGCCTTCATTAAGCCGATTTAATGGTGCCTCAGAATGACTAACAGTTACATTTATGTATCATTTTCTGAACTATTCCTAGATTACGCAACGCTACAGGTTCACCCTTAAATACGGTTGTCTACAGCTTGAAAATTGTTATATTTAAAAGTTGCAAACTGAGTCCACAGACACAAGAGAGCAGGCGTTTAACTAGTTCTTTCGTTTGACGTTACAACAGGTGTTTATAATTCTACACTGCTAACCTATGGTGAGAGTGAGGTTGTTGCAGTTAACGCATGGTCCCTTTCGCCGGTCGCCTGCGCCGCTATGGCTTCCATAGTGGTCATTATCACTTTCGCTTGACCTTTCTTATGTTAGTATATCGAACCGAAATAGTGATTATGGGTTACAAAGTATCTCCTGTAGTGTGTCAACCAACACCCCGTCGACAAAATTTAGAAACTTTTTCAGGCCCATTTTTACGGTGTTTTTGTACCAGGAACCCATGGTCCCCAGCGGATCGTTGCAGAGTAAAAATGTACGAGGGTCGATCCGAAGTAATGGCTCTTATTTTGTTGCGGTGACTCTTGATGTCCGCGCCAGGTGTCGTTGGTGTAGGGCTAGTGCTTGGACCTTCCTGATTCATTTTCAGGTGGTTCCGTTGTTCTGCGATAGCTGGCGCCAGGAGAGGAGTGTTCCAAAATAAAGTCTGATATGGACGCAGCTATAAAATAGCGATGACAAATTGAATTCCTTGTTGTTGAAGAAACTGCGCTGATTGAAATCCATCGACACTTGCTAAAGGTGTATTGGGACGATAGAATAGACGTGAGCAATGTGAGGCGATGGGTACGGGATTTTCAAGGTCGTGAAAGGGATGTGCTTGACAAGCCACGGCTCGGTCGACCCTGCTCAGCTGTCATCCCTCGCAATGAAGAGCATCTTGATCAACTCATCCGTGCTGATTGGTGGAAAATGACCAGAGAATTGTACTCAGAGTCGTCTGTAATGCCTTGGAAATAATTTTGGAACATCTTGGTTATCGCAAAGTCTGTGCGACGTGGGTCCCGCGGATGCTTACAGAAGAACGAAAAAACTCATCGAATGGAAATTTGTCGGGACTTGCTGGGCCAAAATGAGGCTGAAGGTGACAGTTTTCTGAATAGCATCTTTACCGGAGATGAGACGTGGTGTCGCAACTAAGAGCCGGAATCCAAAAGACACCCCATGGAATGGCGACACTCCAAGTCTCCGCCAAAGACACAGCCGTCTGCAGGTAAAGTGATGTGCACAGTCTTCTGGGATAGCCACGGCGTAGTTCTTTTAGATGTCCTGGAGCTTGGAGAAACTGCCAAGTCAGCACGCGACAGACGACACTAAGCTGAAATCCCGAATTTCCAGAGTAAGGCCAGAGAAGAAGACCAACTTTCATCTGTAACGCCAGGCCCCATTCCAGTTTTTCGACCACGCAACTCTGCAAAATCTGGCTGGACTGTCTTACCACATCCACCATACAGTCCCGATTTAGCGCCTTCAGATTTCTGTCTCTTTCGGTCTCTGAAAGATGGACTACATCGCGAACATTTTCAAGACTCGGATGTTGTTGGCAAAGCTGTGAGGAAGTGGTTAGCCTCAGTTGGTTCCGATTCTTACAAGAGCGGGATGCAGGCTCTGTTACATTGTTGGCAAAAGTGCGTAACTAATGGTGGTGACTATGTGGATAAATGACAGTCTGTAGCTGAAATATTGCTCTATTTAGCGGTTCTGTTGTGATTTATATGTTTCCTGTAGTTTCCATGAATAAAAAAAGGTGTCATTACTTTCGGAACGATACTCGCAATTATGATTCATTCGATTATTTGTCCCAATTGCTATGGTTTCTGTGAAAACACCACAACTGTAATAGAAAACCTTGTAACATGTAGACACTAAACGCACAGCCACAATAGAAAACCATGTAACATGGAGACACTAAACACGAAAGGATCCGCTCTCTCCTAGGCACCTATGTCCAGATACAAAAGTATTGCGATACGATTCATGCAACTGCAAGAACAGCTCAGAGTAGCGTTTTTGCATTCGTTGAACCCCATAACACGAGGCGTATGTAGCCCAAGTCTTCGTCAGTAAACGTATCCGTAATGTAGTGTATCACTGTTAACGTACAGCCAACACTGCCGGAAATACAAACCCGAGACAGAACCGGGCGCGCTTGAAGTCAAAGAGCAAAGTGGAGATTACTATTGACAACGGCAAATGCCGTGTTTGATGGAAGAAGTTTGTTTCTGAACAATCATATACAACCGTTCGCTGGACGAAAGATCCGTAGCCAAACAGTGGAAAGTTGCACAGGTCACACCAATATTCAAGAAAGACAGCAGGAGTAAAACTGCGTGCCTGCGGAATATAACCTCAGTTATGTGGCTGGATTCCTGATTTCCTGTCAGAGAGGTCACAGTTCGTAGTAATTGACGGACAGTCACCGAGTTAAACAGAAGTAATTTCTGGCATTCCCCAAGGTAGTGATATAGGCCTTTTGCTGCTGCTTATTTATGTAAACGATTTGGGAGACAATATGAGAATTCGTCTTCGGTTGTTTGCAGGTGATGCTATCGTTTATAGACTAGCAAAGTAATCATAAGATCAGAACAAATTCCAAAACGGGGTAGAAAAAATATCTGTATGGTGCTAAAATTGGCAATTGACCCTAAATAACGAAAAGTGTGAGGTCATCCACAAGAGTGCTAAAAGGAATCCGTTGAACTTCGGTTACACGATAAATCAGACAAGTCTAAAGGCCGTAAATTCAAATAAATACCTAGGAATTAAATTACGAACAACTTAAATTGGAAGGAACACTTACAAAATGTTGTGGGGAAGGGTAACCAAAGACTGCATTTTATTGGCAGAATACTTAGAAAATGTAACAGAACTACTAAAGAGACTGCCTACACTACGCCTTGTCCGTCGTCTTTTAGAATACTGCTGCTTGGTGTGAGATCCTTAGCAGATAGGATTGACGGAGTACATAAAAAAAGTTCAAAGAAGAGCAGCAAATTTTGTATTATCGCGAAATAGGGGAGAGAGTGTCCCAGAAATGATACAGGATTTGGGGTGGACATCATTACAACAAAGGTGTTTCTCGTTACAGCGCAATCTTGTCACGAAATTTCAATTAGCAACTTTCTCCTCCGAATGCGAAAATATTTTGTTGAGGCCGAGTTACACAGGGAGAAATAATCATCATATTACAATGAGGGGAATCAGAGCTCGCACAGAAAGATATAGGTGTTCGTTTCCTCCGCGTGCTATACGACCTTTAAATAATAGAGAATTGTGTAGCTGTTCGATGAACCCTCTGCCAGACAGTTAAATGTGATTTGCAGAGTATCCATTTAGATGTAGAAGAGGCAAGCGCATACCATTGTCATTTTCGTTGCTGTCCAGTTACTTTCAGTTTAATTCAGATACAAAGATAAATGAGCGTTAAGTAGTCAAACGAAATGAAATTACTCTGTAACGAGACAAAGAGGAACACTGACCCCTTATACCGAAATACTCAAAGTGTCTCTAATCAACCTCCAAAATTTTGGTTTCCTTTATTGACATACGGCTACCCATCACATTCACAAAATATCTTCCTCAATGATTATTCTACTATGGACTTCCTTAATTTCTGCTTACAAAAAAATCTGGTATGAGTAAATGATCGATACAGTGCAACACTAGAAAATACTGGCAGCGATTATACCATAATAACAAAAAAAATGTAGCATCATGCAAAAATTCACACATCATGTACACTGAGTCTCTAAATAGTTATATCACACATATTTAACTGACTGAACATCGCATTTAATACTGGTGCACTTTTTTGGGTTGACAGCAACATTGCTGTTGTCGATGTCGTAAGAGGAACCTTTGCGCTGATAAAGGATTTTTGTCGTGTCTTGCATTTGGTACACGAGGCTAGTAAATGATTCAAGTTACCTTCTTCATTACAAAAAGCACATATTGGAGATTCCTCCAATCCAATTCGGAACATGTGGACTGGCGATTAGCCGTGATTTGAGCGCATGAGTGTAGTTGTTGTTATGAATCGTCTGCTCGTATTCCGATCAGTAAACCAGACAGATTATGCTGTTTTACGTTGCAGCTGGAAATAAATGTACATCTTTTCAAATCTTGGTCGAACCGTCACAATTTTGTCAATGGAGTTGGATTTCAGTCTGTATAGAATTACTGAGCAGCATGTCTGCAAATGTAGTGTGCATATTGTGTTGCGTACTGTTAGTGATCGTGTTTTTAGGAGTGGCCCGTTCCCTATATTAATAGATTTCATTCTGTTTTTAATTCTACTTCTTCGACACAAAAGATGTAAGTGCTTTATGAATTACTTGTTGCGGATTATTCGTGCGCGATTGTTTCTCGATCTTTGACCGCGTCCTTCCGCTGTGAATAGTTTCAAAAAAATTGTTCAACTCAATGGCTGTCGATGAGCAGTAATCTGCAAAAGTGTTTTTGGCCTTCGTAGCACACTTCATGCATTAAACCTCAACGGAAAAAGGTTCACAGCGGAAAATTCTGAGCTTACACACACAATTTGCCTGTATCGCAAAGTGTTTGTTATACAGTACGACACGTTTTGGCCACAGACATTGTCTGATTCAAATAAAACCCGAAGCATAGCTTCACCGTATTATGTCAGCAACTGTCACGGATATTACAATAATAGAGTCTGATACTTAATACTGTAATGTTCAGTATATTTGTTGAAGTTATGTATTGAATCTACGCTTCAGCTATCGTTTTCATCTGTCGGCAGCTGTGGTTGGTTGGTTGATTGATTCGGGGCAGGGGACCAAACAGGGAGATGATCGGTCCCATATGATTAGAGAAGGATCTGGAAGGAAGTCGACCGCGCACTGTCAAACGAACCATCCCGGCATTTTCCTGAAACTACTTAGTGAAATCACGGAAAACTGAAGTCAGGATGGCCGGATGCGGGTTTGAAGCATCGTCGTCCCGAATGCGAGTCCAATGTGCTAACCACTGGGCCACCTGACTCGGTGGCTACGGTCGGAACACGTCGTAACGAATAATAAATTGCGATCTAGGTAAATTCCGGATGTAAATGCTAGAATTGGTAGCCTACTTGTATAAAGATTTCCTGTCGTGTGCAGTGAAAAATATATTAACTTACCAAATATGTTCAGTTAGTGACGGACGCCTTTAAAGTAAGGTAGACTGAAGTCACGCGCTTCTGCATTCGATTCTTCTATTGCTCAAAACATTTCTCCATGCATTCGTCGTGAGGCTGCGTAGAAGCTCCGTGTTTTTGGTTTTTTTTCTTCCAGCGTATGGCAGAGGACGTATGTGAATCTCTTCGTGGCTTAAAGCCACAGAGAAAGTCGAAAAACAGTCTCACCATTGGAAATCGGGACAAATAACTCTTCATAACACAAGAACTCCCCTTTATTTTCGTGTCAAGCTGTAATCTGATCAGCACCCCAACTGGAAATGTAATTCAATATCAGTCTTTTCCTGATATCTTGGGAGGTCCGACCCGTGTAGTTGGCAATTTTCTTTCACTATCACGTATCCACCCTCTAGTTTCAGCAGTGGATAGTAACTCTGACGATATCTATCTTTTGCACATATACTACGTCCTGTTTCCACCACCAGTACAGACTAAACTCAATGTGGGTTGCCGCTGCAGTGGATTCACGTGGAAAAGATACCACTCTAAGTTCCATTTGCTGGGGGACACTTCACGCCAGCCACTTAGAGCTGCGCTGAGAGCGGTTGCAAACATAACCCGCACATTGATACTTGACGCTAAGGAACGAGTGGAGGGGCCCCGCAGTTCATCGAATACGTCACTCATCCCCTACCCGAAAAAAAAAAAAATAGCCTGCAAGATTAGCCGGCCTTGCAGCTTGGCGAACTTCAAACAAGGTTCTCGCCATTCTGTCACGGAGAAAAGCTCGCCATTCAGCCGGCGAGGGTAAATACAAGTTACGTAAAACTAGGCGCATTGTAATCGTGGACGAGGGTTGTCCGGCCAGCGGCCTGCAGAAAGAGGGCACGGTGGGGGATGCAACCGGGTGAGGGGTGAGGGGTGGCGAGTGAAAGGGTGCTCCGGGCAGGGGAGCGCCGGGAAGCTGCCCGCCGGCGCAGATTACTCCTTCCACCCATTCGAAACAGCATTTAAAGTGCACCAGTATGCAAGGATTAGCAATTGGTAGCCCCGGGCGAGGCTCCTCCTATTCGCTTCCCCCCCCCCCCCCCGCTCGCCTTTAGTTTCCGCGTGCGCAGGGGGATAAAAGAAGCTGGGAGGGGGGAGGGACAGCGAAGAAGTAAAGAGAGGAGACACGCTGCGGAGGGAAAGAGAGAGACAAAGAAGCGCGGACAGTAGCAAGGAGACTGAAGAGGAAGAGGTTAAGAATGGCTCTGAAGGAGGAGCGAGAGAGAGAGATGGAGGGGGACTCTTCTATAGAGGAAAAACAACCCCGCGGCTACTCGCCGGATAAAGAGGGGTTACACAGTAAAGAAAAGTGTGCGCAGAACAAAAGGAGCAGGCAGAAGTGGTGCGTTCGTTAGACTTTGGGACCTCCCAGCAGGCCGGCGGAGCCATTGCAGCAGTGGCAGGTGGCCTCCTCCCCGTGACGTCACGACGCCGCGTCGAGTGTTTGGCCGGCGCGGCGCGGCCTCTGCAGGCGCGGCGAGGCGGTGGCGGCGGCAACGCCTCCCCCTTTCCGGGCCGGCGACTTGTTAAAAGTGGAGGGGAAAGTCAACACGTGGCGCCGCCCTGGTAATTAGAAGCGCGAACGGTACGCACAAAGGCACGCCGATGTCGCGCGCCCGGCCTGACACGCTCGCGGCCAACGCCGCAGCGGGCCATGCATGCCTAATACCGGAGCCTCCTACAGACACAAGGTGCGTCGCACCGGTACAGGAGCAGGAGGCGGTGTTAATTTTTATGCCTCATCACGCGGTGGCCTCCCCGAAATCCGCGCCGCTTGAAAAGAGTCCGGGAACTCGGCTTTAGAGCCGAATAATGACCCATCACACGGTCGAACTTCTGGGGTGTCTGGTGTGAATATTTTTTCGTCTTACCTTAGGACGCCACGCCTATTTTACAGGTACAAATGGAGATCAGAAAGTTTGTCACTTGGAAAAAAAATGAGCTGTTGTCTTGAAGCTTTATGTTATCCCTATTTTTTTCTCTTTTTTCATCAAAGTCTATCAAGGCAATAGGCGTGTTCCGTCTTCTATCAAAGGAACCTCCCCATCGCACCCCTCTCAGATTTAGTTATAAGTTCGCACAGTGGATAGGCCTTGAAAAACTAAACACAGATCAATAAAAGAAAACAGGAAGAAGTTGTGTGGAACTATGAAAAAGTAAGCAAAATATACAAACTGAGTAGTCCATGCGTAACATAGGCAACATCAAGTAGGATGTAAGCCCAGGAGCGCCGTGGTCCCGTGGTTAGCGTGAGCAGCTGCGGAATGAGAGTTCTTTGGTTCAAGTCTTCCCTGGAGTGAAAAGTTTAATTTTTTATTTTCAGACAGTTATCAAAGTTCGCTCTCTAAAATTCCAGGACATGTTCAGAATTGCTTGGGCATATGCAGGCTTTGACGGTCTACACACGGAAAAATTTGAAAACGTTAAAAACATACGTTTTGACAGAGCACAGGTAAAACTGTGCGACTGTGAAACTGTTGCATTCATTTGTTGCAGTTTATGTGACAAACCCTTATGTTTTCATCACTTTTTTTGGGAGTCTTTATCACATCCACAAGAAAACCTAAGTCGGGCAAGGTAGAAGAATCTTTTCACCAATTCGCCAAGTGTAAAACTTAGGTGGGTCGGCAACATATCCCTGTCATGTGACGCACATGCCGTCACCAGTGTCGTATAGAATATATCAGACATGTTTTCCTGTGGAGGAATCGGTTGACCTATGACCTTGCGATCAAATTTTTTTGGTTCCCATTGGAGAGGCACGTCCTTTCGTCTACTAAACGCACGGTTTTGCGGTGCGGTCGCAAAACACAGACACTAAACATATTACACTGAACAGAGACGTCAATGAACGAACGGACAGATCATAACTTAAAACTTCCGGGCTAATAGGCCGTAATCGAAGTATATACTTCGACCACGGCCTATCAGCCCGGAAGTTTTAAGTGAAGACAATACCGGCCGTGAAAGCTTACATTGTATGGACAGATCATAACTTATCGAAAACAAAATTTTCACTCCGGGGAAGACTTGAACCAAGGACCTCTGGTTCCGCAGCTGCTCACGCTAACCAAGGGACCACGGCGCTCTTGAGCTCAAATCGTACTTAATGTTGCCTATGTTACGTATGGACTACTCAGTTTGTATAATTTGCTTATTTTTTCATAGTTCCACACAACTTCTTCCTGTTTTCTCGATTGATCTGTGTTCAGTTTTTCAAGGCCTATCCACTGTGCCAACTTATAACTAAATCTGAGGGGGGTGCGGTGGGGAGGTTCCCTTGTAAGTATCCAGTCCTCTTGTTCTTCCTATCGATCTTGTACCTAAAGGCCTGAAATTTATAGCTTGTTTCGGTTGTTTCGAACCTGGCATTCTATGTACGAGTGGATGTACATCTACATCTAAATCTACGTGATTACTCTGCTATCCACAATAAAGTGCCTGGCAGAGGATTCAATGAACCATCTTCATGCTGTCTCTCTACCATTCCATTCTCGAACGGCACGCGGGAAAAATGAGCACTTAAATTTTTCTGTGCGAGCCCCGATTTCCCTTATTTTATCGTGATGATCATTTCTCCCTATGTAGGTGGGTGACAACGGAATGTTTTCGCAATCGGAGGAGAAAACTGGTGATTGAAATTTCATGAGAAGATCCCGTCGCAACGAAAAACGCCTTTGTTTTAATGATTGCCACTCCAATTCACGTATCATGTCTGTGACACTATCTCCCCTATTTCGCGATAATACAAAACGAGCCGCCCGTCTTTGTACTTTCTCGATGTCATCCGTCAGTCCCACCTGATGCGGATCCCACACCGCACAGTAATACTGCAGAATAGGGCGGACAAGCGTGGTGTAAGCAGTCTCTTTAGTAGACCTGTTGATCTTCTAAGTGTTCTGCCAATGAATCGCAGTCTTTGCTTTGCTCTACCCACAAAATTATCTATATGATCGCTCCAATTTAGGTTAATTATAAATGTAATCCCTAAGTATTTAGCTGAATTTACAGCCTTCAGATTTGCGTGACTTATCGCGTAATCGAAATTTAGCTGATTTCTATTGGTACTAATGTGAATAACTCCAAAAAAAAAAGTTCAAATGTGTGTGAAATCTTATGGGACTTAACTACTAAGGGCATCAGTCCCTAAGCTTACACACTACTTAACCTAAATTATCCCAAGGTCAAACACACACACCCATGCCCGAGGGAGGACTCGAACGTCTGCCGGGACCAGCCTCATAGTGAATAACTCCACACTTTTCCTTATTCAGGATCAACGGCCACTTTTCGTATCATACAGATATCTTATCTAAAACGTTTTGCAAGTCGTTTTGATCATCTGATGACTTTACAAGGCGGTAAATGACAACACCATCGGCAAACAATCTAAGACGGCTACTCAGATTGCCTCCTATGTCGTTAGTATAAATCAGGAACAACAGAGGGCCTATAACACTTCCTTGCGGAACGCCGGATATTACTTCTGTTTTACTCGAAGACTTTCTGTCTTTTACTACGAACTGTCACCTTTCTGACAGGAAATCACGAATCCAGTCGCACAACTGAGGCGATACTCCGTAGGCACGCCGTTTGGTTAGAAGACGCTTGTGAGGAACGGTGTCGAAAACCTTCTGGAAATCTAAAAACATGGAATCAATTTGTCATCCCCTGTCGATAGCACTTATTACTTCATGAGTATAAAGAGCTAGTTGTGCTTCACAAGAACGATATTTTCTGAAACCGTGCTGCCTATGTGTCAATTAATCGTTTTCTTCGAGGTACTTCATAATGTTCGAATACAGTATATGTTCCAAAACCCTACTGCAAACCGAAGTTAGTGGTATAGGCCTGTAATTCAGCGGATTACTCCTACTTCCCTTTTTGGGTATTGGTGTGACAATTTTCCAGTCTTTAGGTACGAGCCTTTCTGTGAGCGAGTGGTTGTATATAACTGCTAAATATGGAGCTATTTTATCAGCATACTCTGAGAAGAACCGGACTGGTATACATTCTGGATCGGAGGCATTGCCTTTATTAAGTGATTGAAGCTGCTTGGTTACTCCGAGGATATCTACTTCTATGTTTCTCATCTTGGCAGTTGTTCTTGATTGGAATTCAGGAATATTTACTTCGTCTTCTTCGGTGAAGGAGTTTCTGAAAACCATGTTTAATAACTCTGCTTTAGCGGCACTGTCATCACTGACTTCACCGTTGTTATCGCGCAGTGAAGGTATTGACTGCGTCTTACAGCTGGTCTGCTTTATGTATGACCAGAATCTCTTTGGGTTTTCTGCCAGATTTCGAGACAGAATTTCGTTGTGGATATTATTAAATGCATCTCGCATTGAAGTATGCACCATATTTCGACTTCTGTAAAACTTCGCCAATCTTGGGGATTTTGTGTTCTTTTAAATTTAGCATGCTTTTTTCGCTGCTTCTGCAACAGCGATCTGATCCGTTTTGTATACCATGGGGGATCAGTACCATCACTTATTAATTTATGTGGTATATATCTCTCAATTGCTGTCGATACTATCTCTTTGAAAACATTCCAAACTTTTCTACACTTACATGATCAGATCGGAAGGAATGATGACTGTCTCTTAAAAAGGCCTTATGAGCATTTTTATCAGCTTTTTTAAATAGATATACTTTGCGTTTCTTTTTGATGGTTGTAGGTGATACGGTATTCAGCCTAGCAACAACTGCCTTGTGGTCGCTAATCCCTGTATTCGTCACAATACTCACTATTTGTCCAGGATTATTTGTTGCTAAAAGGTCAAGTATGCTTTCGCAACCATTTACGCTTCAAGTGGGCTCGTGAACTAATTGTTCAAAATAATTTTCTGAGAAAGCAATCAGTACAATTTCGGATGACGTTTTATGCCTGCGCCGGCTTTAAACGTACTAGCCAACTTCGTCGATTAGACTTGATATTTTCAGTTAATGTTTCCAGACATGTATTCGGTACGATGTCTACTGGATGAGAAGTGTTTTTTTTCTTTTTAAAAAAAAAAAATCACTGTGAGGGTCTTTTGCCTGAAATTTCTTCCTTATGCCTGCAATTCTATGCTTTTGTTAGAAAAAAGGGTATACAAGATGGAAAGGCTAGATTGCCACTCACTACATAGCGGAGTTGTTGAGTCGCAGACGGGCACAATAAAAAGGGTGTTGAACATTCAAGCTTCCGGCCAAAAAAGATCCTTTGCCATCTGGCCACAGCAGTTGTAGGCAGAGACCATGTATGTGGAAGTTGTGCCTGTATGAATGTGTGTATGTTTTGTATTTCCAAAGAAGGACTTTTGTCTGGCATTGAAATGTTTAGCCGTCGTTCCACTCTGCGAGTTACCGCCTTCTCTGCGTAGTGAGTAGCAACCTATCCTTTTCGTAATACTGTTGTTTTTCCATCGTGGACTCTCCATTGTCAAGTATCCTCATTGTTAGAGCTTCTTCAGTTTCTGCCATCAACATGTGTCAGGAAATGGACAGCGGCCGTGAAACGATAACAGATCGTCCCGGAACACAATAAAGAGCTGCATCGCATCCATGTTACAACAAATGTTCAAAGTGGCTTCTACGGGATTGCAGGTGATAGGAACAGTAAGATAAACGTAATCGTACTTTGGTTTACACCCTGTTGGCGGACCACTTGCCTGGAGCCTGTACTGGGCTTCGTCTCAGTATCCTGTAGAACGGGATCCTCAAAATTAGGTGTACCCACAGTCTGCAGCCCCCCTGCACTTTCGTCTGATATGAAGGACCCGTAATCAGACAGAGGCCAATAAGGGCTTGGAATATTTTGTAATGTGGTTGGTGTCTGTGAGGGTATTTGTTTTGCTATAGCCGTGCTGCCTCTCGACCATTTCAGTCTCTTTGGCCGTACACAAACACTATCTCGGATTGTTTCCAAATGAATACCGGACCATTTTGCTGCTTACAGTACGCTGCGTCAATTACACAGCCCGCAACACACAAGGAACACACGGCCCATGATTAGAGAAGCTGTCATTCGTCAGCACCAACTGCCGTGGCAACGATGCATTGCCGGACACATGTTCATAGGAACTTTTTTCTTCCATTTCCAGTAAGGAATCCGTTCCTGCGGTTTGTCGCTTTTATTAATGTTCATCCTGAATATCCAAAGTTATGCTCTTATGTCTTACTTTCTAGTAATTGTCAAAGTTTCTCTTCCAACTATCAATGTGGAGGGTGGGGGCGGCCATTACCTTACAAAACTTGATTTTTGTGTCTTTTCTAAGTTTATTTCTCAATGTTCCACATCATTTCTGCAGTTCGTTGTCAGTGTTGAGTTCATTCTGGTAGTATGTGGTATTTCGCAGATAACTGAAGTGCCTAATTTGTTCAGTTGTTTTGTTTCGTATTATGATTGTAGTTCACACCGATTTTCTCCCTTTGAAAATCATCAATTTTGTTTTTAAACGGATATTTTCGTGTTTTATTCTTTAGAAATTTTGTTAAGTCCATAAGTGGATCTTTGTAGCGAAGATCAGCTATCCTGTACAATTGCAAGGCCGTCTTCTAAAGGCATTGTATTAAGAAATGTCTCACGCGATAATCTCAAGTATGGATCAGTTTGGTGCTTCCGTGCCTCGATTATATCGTCAGTGCATATACTAATTAGTGTGGGTGATAAGCTACAACTTTATCGGAGCCGTTGATTTATAGGCATCTCTTCTGATGTTTCATGGATCGTATTTATTCTAATTTTGGTACCCCTATATAGGCTTTATCATTTTTTGACGGTATCCTTTTTTGTCTAATATGTTCCATAAGATTTTCCTACCTACGTGGTCGAAGGCTTTCTCTAAGTTCATAGAAGCAATATGAGTTTCCCTGTTTAACCCTCTTTGTTTCTCTATAACTTGTGTAAGTGTGAAAACATTATCAGTACACGATCTCGCTTTCCGGAAATCACTTTACTCGTCAGGTAATTGATTTTCATCAATGATTTGTAGACATTGATTTATTATTTTGGTGTAAATTTTATATACTGTGTCCGATTATGTTATACCACGGTAATTATTGAATACATTTCGTTTATCTTTTTAAAGACTGTTATGACATCTGCAATTCTCCTCGGTTTTGGGATCTGGCTTTTCCTCTAACACATACCATATAGGCATTAAATGAAGAAGTCTTAGCTTTAAATATAAATCACCGAATTTAAGTAAATCCTTTGTGCCATCAGCTCCTGCTATTTTCGAGTTTCTGTTTCATTCATGGTCTCGTTTTGTTCTTGGATCGACCACGTAGGTAGGAAAATCTTATACGGTTTATCCATGTAAGAGGATCCTCTTCTAATGTTTCATTACACCAGGGCTGTTTATAACGTGGTATCCATTTATATCTTCTGGTACTACACTTAAGTTTGATGTCTCTTACCCAGTTTATTTAAATGCTGTATCATCTTGTTCGTATCCAGTTATGCTCACAAAATTATTCCAGGATTCTTCCTTTGTTTTCTTCGTTTGTTTTCCTCGGAATGGGTTTTACTTTATTTCTTTTTTCTTTATATTCTCGTTCGCTAATTCTGCTTTCGCCTGTAAATATATCCGGTATGCTCGTTTCTTTTCTTCAACTGCTTTTGTCATATCTTCGTTCCATACTTTTAATGCCTTCTTATTTCTTCTGTTATTCTATGTTCGTTATGATTCATTTGTTGTCTTTCCTTCTCTACATATTCGCCTTCGAAGCAACAAATATTTCCCAACGGTGAATGACTAGCATTTCGGCCGTTTATGAAACGAACCACTACAAAAATCAGCCTCTGTATGTCCATCTTGTTAGAGATGGTTAAAGGACCTCGGTTCTTCACTACAAAACGTCAAATCAAACATCCTTCAGCTGTCTAATTTCCAATATATTATTTTATTGGATTACCAGTTTCTGCGACATATTACACCGTCTTTAGGCCCTCTGATCGAAGTGTAGGAAGATTCCAACCTCGGCTGACGGAACCTTCGTTAGAATCTTCCTACACGTCCGTCAGGGGGCCTGAAGGTGGCGTAATAAATCGCCGAAACTGGCAGGCCAATAAAATAATACGTATAGTTTGGAAATTAGACGGCTGAAAGGTGTTTGATTTGACATTCTGTCAAAAATCAGCTGTCGTCGTTCAGGGAACGCCTGTCCGGTTTCTTCAACCGAGGAAAGAGAAAGCAGTCACTACAAAAATCAGCCTCTGTATGTCCATCTTGTCAGAGATGGTTAAAGGACCTCGGTTCTTCACTACAAAACGTCAAATCAAACATCCTTCAGCTGTCTAATTTCCAATATCGGGAGGATGTGGGATGAGGCAAAATTTGATAGCCAAAAGAAGCAGCACTTGGGGATGTGTGCTATGTAGAATGAGATGGGTCACTATTGTGCAGCCACAACATGTCGGACAGGTCTTCGTGACACTACGTCTTGGAAGCCTACCACAACTTATTTAGGATATTTCGGTAGCGTGCTTCTGTAATCTTCAGAATCAAGCAAGTGACTACCAGGCCGTGGCTAAGCCTTGTCTCTATAATATCTTTTCTTCCAGAAGTGTTGGTCTCTCTAGGTATGCCGGAGAGCTACAGTGAAGTCTGGAAGATAGGAAATAGTCGTGTTCGGGCAGCTGAGTAGGTGGAACACTTGTCCGCGAAAGGTAAAGGTTCCGAATTCGATTCCCTATCCGGCACAATGCCAGAAAGTTTCAAACATAATCTCCTAGGACCATACCATGGTAGTCCCTCTCCCCCCTCCCAAAAAGAAAAAAAAACACTCTAACTCGCCTTGCCCGATGGTGGTTGGATCTTTCCCATTCATTATTTTTTCCACTTTCTCATGAAGTCGTAATGATGCTCCTAGAATTTGCAAACGGTGATCAGATGGTACAGATGTCATCTGGACTGGCCTCAGAATGCAGTTTTTGCGCTTCTGTCATGGTGCAGCGGGCTTTGTGAATGGGTGTCAGAGATTGCGGAGCGACTCTTATCGTTTCGATGTCGATCGATATGTTATGGCATAGATCGGGCCGTACCCTATCTGGAAAATGAATGCAGTCAAATTATCACAGAAGGGCGGGACCACGCTAGAGTGGATGCAGTAAGTAATCCTTCGCTCCTTGTTTCCTGAACTGTCCGAAGGTGTGCAAATTGACAGATTACACTCTAGAGGTCCTCCGCACTTAAAAGCCAGGAAACCACTTGGCGACAATTTCAGTGTCACCTAATGGTGGTAGAGAAATCGAGAAATGCCCTCTTCGAGTTACATCTGAAAATATGGACGACAAACCACGCACCATGTTGGAGCAGAATGAAACTCACCGCTACGGTCGGAAGTTCGAATTCTGCCTCGGGCATGGATGTGTGTGATGATCTTAGGTTTAAGTAGTTCTAAGTTCTAGGGGACTGATGACTTCAGAAGTTAAGTCTACAGTGCTCAGAGCCATTTGAACCAATGAAATCTCATTGCGTTCTTAGTCTGGTCAGTGATCATACTTCCTCACCGTGAAACAAGAGACAATCGAATACTTAAAATATCTGTTTTTTATTCACGTACTGTTATTTTTTGCTCCTCGTTAACTGTTGTTTGTATGCGTATGTGCATATGATGAGCCAAAATTTTATAACGGTCTGCTTAGGTCCACCTCTGGAGAGCAATACAGCAACGATTTTACGTGGCATGGCTTCCTTGGTAGGTTTACGGAGGTATGTTGCACCAAACGCCTACACAAAGATCACGGAATTCCAGTAAATTATCGGCTGGTGGTTTTTGGGTGAGGAGCTTGCGCCCGATGGCGCTCCAGATGTGTTCCATAGCGTTCAAATCTGGCGATTCTGTTGGCTAAGACATTAACGTGTGTTTACTATCATGCTTCTTGAATCACTGTAGTGCGCTTCTGGCCATATGAGACTGACAGTTATCCTGGCAGAAGAGGCTGTCGCCGTCAGGAAAGAAATAAAGTACGAAGAGGTGCAGATTATCTGTAATAATGTTCACGTAATCCTCAGCTTTCATGGTGCCTTCTATTACTCTCCAGCTCCACTGGAACCCCATGTGAATGTCCGTCATGGCATAGTACTGCCCACCAGCGACATCAGTCTGTCGTGCATGTTTCGAGCAGCCGTTCGCCTTGATCACGGCGTATCTGAACACGACCATCAAACTAATGTAACTAGAAACGTGATGCATACGATAACGCGGCAAGTTTCCGTTGGTTCACTGTCCAATCCCGACGATATCGTGCCCCCTGCACTGTCGTTGGGTTACTACGGGAACACATAGAGGACGTCTGCAGCGGGTCTGCAAGTTCAATAACGACAGCAGTGCGGTGTGCTCCGAAACACTCGCGACTGCACCAACATTGCCTTGAGATGTGCCATAGACTGAAGCCTACCCTCCTCTACAGAGTGGGCAGGCCTCCGACCTCCACGTTGTGTTACGAAGCGTCGACGTCCAACACCTTGTCGCTTACCCGTGGCTACACCGTACTTTAATTACTTCCCATAGATGATCACGACAGTAAGCGTCGCTGTAGTCGTACCGCCCCATAGAAATCTACCCTTTCACGTATTCCAGTGGATTTCCCTATTTGCTGCCATTACCGTCGCTAGAATGTTTCCCATTCGTCACTGCACCATTTTCACACTTTTCTTACGGTGTCACGTGTCCGGAATGGCACCAGATGGTATTCATTCCCGCGGTGGGTATTGGTCATAATTTTTTTGCTCGTACAACGAACCAGAATTACCGGGATATTTGATCAACAGAAGCTTACGATACTAAGCCTGTATAACGACATTTGTGATTCTATTGTGTTTTCAGTATATGACATACTTACTTGGCAAGCAAGCGTAACGACTGCAATGTCCTGAGGATGATACTAGGTCCCGAAACCGGTAGCCAGTGGGAAAAATAAGTAAACTGCGACTGTAGACACAAACATACACTTTTTCAGCTATGTTTTAACTAAAATTACAAGCCTGAAGTACAAGAGACGAGCCTATGGGATTGGTTTATTTTATGGACAAAGTCATTTAAATTTCAGACTTTTCCCAAGTTTTTCTGTAACATCGTGGAACATTATTTTTATTTTTCGTTTTAAAAAAGTTAATTATTCTATAGATGCCACTTGTTTCATTTGAACATACGAGGTGTGGCTAGAAAAAAAAACCGGACTAGTACTGGTGAAACAATAAAACGAATGCAATAAGGCTGAAAGTCGCGTGGCCTGTGACGTGACTCTCGCTCCGCCTACTGCTAGAGTTTCATCTGCCTCCTGCACTCAGTCTGCCCATGGCGTCTGTTTTAAGTAGTTGACGTTTTGTCTGTGCGTCGGAAAATGTTGAGTGTACAGAAAGAACAGCGTGTTAACATCAAATTTTGTTTCAAACTAGGAAAATCTGCAAGTGAAACGTTTGCAATGTTACAACAAGTGTACGGCGATGATTGTTTATCGCGAACACAAGTGTTTGAGTGGTTTAAACGATTTAAAGATGGTCGCGAAGACACCAGTGATGACACTCGCACTGGCAGACCATTGTCAGCAAAAACTGATGCAAACATTGAAAAAATCGGTAAACTTGTTCGACAAGATCGCCGTTTAACAATCAGAGCAGTGTCTGAGTTAACAGGAGTCGACAAGGAAAATGTTAGGCAGATTCTTCATGAAAGTTTCAACATGAACAAAGTGTGTTCAAAAATGGTTCCAAAGTGTCTCACAATTGAACAGAAGGAACGCCGAAGAATGATTTGTTCTGACATCCTGGAAAACATTGAAAGTGATCCCACCTTCTTACAAAATGTTATTACTTGCGATGAATCGTGGTTTTTTACTTACGATCCCGAAACTAAACGCCAATCGATCAATCGATGCATTGGAAAACTCCTGGTTCTCCACGACAAAAAAAAGCACGAATGTCAAAATCAAAATTCAAGGCAATGATGATTGTTTTTTTTTTTTTGACATCAAAGGGATTGTGCACATTGATTGGGTACCAGAGGGACAAACAGTGAATCAGCATTACTACATTAGCGTCCTGGCTACCCTACGTGAGAGAGTACGGAGAAAACGGAACGATTTGTGGAGAAAAAAGTCATGGATCCTTCACCAAGACAATGCCCCAGCTCACAGTGCGTTGTCAGTGAAGACGTTTTCGGCAAAACACAACATTCCCATCTTAGATCATCCACCCTACTCACCTGATTTGGCCCCCTGTGACTTTTTTCTTTTCCCTAAAGTCAAGTCAGCTTTGAAAGGAACTAGATTTGAGACTGTTGAAGCAGTAAAAGAAAAATCGACGGAAGTAATGTATGGACTTACCGAAAATGATCTGCAGCATTGCTATGAACAGTGTAAAATTTGTATGGAGCGGTGTAGAGACCGAGGAGGAGATTACATTGAAGGAGATAACATGAAATTGTAAATAATTGTAAATAAATGTTTTTTCCAGCATCAGTCCGGTTTTTTTCTAGCCGCACCTCGTAAATGGCATATATTTCACACTTTACAATATTTTGCTTAAGAAATTTCTCAGAATATTTTATTACCTACTAGCTGTTTTAGGCCTTGCGTTGCTGCCGGTCAGTCTGGGTAAATGAAAATGAACATCTATATACGTTTTAATCACCTCCCCCCCCTCCGTCTCTGTCATCTCCTCCTCCCCTCTCTTTGTACATCTTCTCCTCCTTCTTCCTCTCTCTGTCCATCACCTCTTCCCCTTTTCTATGTCCATCCTCTCCTGAACCTCTCTCCTCATCTCCTTCTGCCTCTTCTCTCTACATCTTCTCCCGCCTCTTCCCTCTCTGCCTCCTCCTGTCCCATTTTCCCCCTCTCTATCAATCAACTCCTCCCCGTTTTATATGTCCATCTTGTACTTCCGTCTCTCTCTCTCTCTCTCTCTCTCTCTCTCTCTCTCTCTCTCTCTTCTTCTCATCCTACCCCATATCTCTGTCCATCTCCTATTCCCTCCTCCCTCTGACATTGAGCCTTGTTTATTGTTATTGCAAATCCAGATTATGTAGTAGCTGACAACCGATAAATACAACTATATAAATTTCCTGCTTGCAAACATTATATATATATATATATATATATATATATATATATATATATATATATATGTGTGTGTGTGTGTGTGTGTGTGTTTGTGTGCCGGCCGCTGGTGGCCGAGCGGTTCTGGCGCTACAGTCTGGAACCGCGCGACCGCTACGGTCGCAGGTTCGAATTCTGCCTCGGGCATGGATGTGTGTGTTGTCCTTAGGTTAGTTAGGTTTAAGTAGTTCTAAGTTCTAGGGGACTTATGACCTCAGCAGTTGAGTCCCGTAGTGCTCAGAGCCATTTGAACCATTTGTGTGTGGGTGTGTGTGTGTGTGTGTGTGTGCGCCCATACATTTATTACAGTAACGTGTAACAATGTGAAGCAAGTTAGTCAAGTACTTCTTGAAAATTTTTGATAATAATGTTTCCCGTTTCAATATTACGTATATATTTGTATATTAAAATATAGAACCCGTGTCCGTCCGAACGTTCATCAGAGTACTGTTTAAAAATCTGAACTAAATCGATCAAAAACTTTTCAAGGTTTTTGGTAAAAACGTTTCCCCTTTATTTGCAATATTTATTTATATATTACAGATATTAAAAAAATAAATGTAAAAAATACATACTAATTCACATGCAATGTTGCGTTAAAATTATGAAGCACTCGGTGAAGGGCTTTCGAAGATTTAAAAGTGTGAACAAACGAACATTTACATTTCTATATAGATTTCCCGTATAATTATTATATATGTATTTATATACCACACGGCACTCCGATAGGCATACAAAAGCACACAAGTACTCGAATGCAACGCTGTGTCACAATTTCACGGGATTCGGTGAAGAACTTGTGGAGATATAAGATGTAGAACAAACGGAGATCTACTTGTGAACATGTGAGACAGAACAAGCTACGGCGCGTACATGCATGCGTTAAGACACATGAAAATCATTTTCAACATGTACTGTAACTGTGGTGACATGGTACAGAACTTATTAGACCGCAGTCTCTGTAACAATGTGTGATTGAATAAATGGTCTCTAGCATGAAAACGATGCATTTACGGACAAAAGTTCATTAGACCTTTTTTGTTCCGTATCCCCTCATCGATCAATCCGAAGACTTGTACACGATGGTAAAAATCATCCTGTATACAAACTAATATACAATAAATAAAAATTAAATACATGTAACATATATATTTAGATAGCATATAGTTCTCTCGTAAGTACTGTATATAAAACACGCGCGTATTAGAATGCAACATTATCTCAAAATTTCAAGGGAATCAATGAAATGCATGTGGTGACATAAGATTTTGAACAAACGAACATTTACATTTTTGTTTATATAAATTAAACCAAGAACTGTGATAAGTTTTCGAAAGCAAAATCAGTTTTAATAAATAAACCATCATATGAAAGAAAATATAATTTTTTTATATTTTGACGATGTGTAAAACAGTGTAATTTTTCAAAACACTATTTCAAAATAACGTTCAATATTATAATATTATTTTTATTTTTGTAAGTTTTGCCAGTCTCAGGAGGCATGTTTTCTTTGTAACTGTTCACTCATGTATGCAAAAAATTATGTGCAGAAGTTAATTTGGCCAGTTCTACAACAATCTAGAACTCAAGCAGTAATATGTCGCTCCGTCATATGCGCCCAAAGACGTCTTTGTCATAGACTTGAGTGGTACAGTCCTTGTCTAGACGCGAAGTTGTATGTTAGTTTTTGTGCTGTGTACAGATGTGTGGCAAGTACGACTTATCGATGTTGAAAACACTAATTTGTATTGAAAATGCCTTCGGAGTATTTTACGAACTTGTTAACTGGGGACAGTGAACAGAATGAAATCTGTGTATGCTCGATGTAAGACTCTTTTTATCGATGTGCAGAAAACTGATACCCAAATTTAATTTTTTTGGCATATGTGGATAGGAAATAAAACAAAATGTGATGAAAATGAAAATAAGTACCTTCACTAACACTCGATAAAGCTGGACCTTTATATCATCCCCTAGACAAAAGAAGTTTGCAGCCACAAATCCATTCACGAAAAAAGATGAGTATTAAAACTTTTGCTCGCTTCATCAACCGTTTTAGAGCTGTTTTAACATAGTTGTTTCCCGTACTGTGCAACTGCGCATTTACATAGCTGTATGATTAGCTGAAAAATGCAGTTAAGTATCAGCAAATTTCTTAAAATTCTGTTAATTGGACATAGGGTGCAGCAGCGTTAGATTGGTCACTGCACCGTGCGGCGACAAAAAAGATCGTAGAATAACGTCGCGTGTGCATAAATTTATCTGAATTTCTTGTAACATTCACCAAGGAAGTCTACTTTCACATGTTTTGTTCTTCAAATTAGGGCTCCAAATGGCAACGCCGCATCAGGTTGAAGCTGTTATGCAGCTGATAAAGTTTTACCTTCATCAACAGGGTGGGATAAACGTACGATCTGACCATAGGAGTGAAATTTTCCTACGAAGAAAGAATACTGTATTATTCTCATTTTGTTGCTTTCTCATTCTTATACTTCATCATGTATGATTTCCTGCAGTGGCTTGCAGTGCAAAAGTCACTTTCTGGACATCACAGTAACGCCTGACAGTAGGTTCACGTTTAAAATGCAACAAACTCTTGTGAATACTTTTCGTAGCATGCAATTCTGAAGGTATCATTTTCTACGCACTGGTAGATAATCACTCAGGTTTTCTTTGGAATAGATATATTTGGGAAACTATACGAAAATCTCGATTCAAGGGTTTTTACAGAATCTGGAATTTCCAGATTTATACGCGCAAGTCTGAATTCACTGTTACTGATACTGGCATATGTAATTTCATATATTTGCACAATTTAGTTTTGTTGTGTTCTGCAAGACTGTTCTCTATAGCAACTTTATATATTCGCGATGCGTACTTTGGGCCCGAACAAGGCTTATTAAAACTACGTATTACGTCAGGTTGAAAACCATATGGAGTTGATTGAAAACGGAATCCTTATTAGCATCATTTTGTTGTCTGTCGGTCTGTTCGACTGGTTAGAACTCTTTCTCTCAGGTTAGACGTATCAAGTAAAACATATGTCACATACTAAGATCTACAGCCTCTTGGCGGTGTTAATTATTTAGGCTTCTAAGTCAATGCAGTCAAAAGACACGACCATTTATATCGCATATTTTGATGCCTGCAAACTCATTCATCGAAACCTATCAAGTACATTTTATTGTCCTAGAATCATGAAATTCGGCAAGAAACAAGGTTTAACAGTACAAGTAAAGGAAAAATCCGAAACTTAATTCATAATTGTATCACATGAAATACAATCTTTTGTCGTTTGTTATCCGGGTCTCTGTCAGTCTATCTACTAAGTACACAAAAAATTTAAAGTTAAAACCTAAAATTATTCTCGAAAATCTTGATATTCCCAGGACCGATATCTTGCCAGAATGTCTCTTGCCAGAGCCGTTATCAATAACAGGTAAAAAACGTAGAGATTCTCGATTATTGGGATGGATGAACTAACTACATGCACAATTAAGTTTGTGCTGAATCCTAAGAATGAGTGGTCTACTCGTACTTGGCCAATTTTTTCTTGCTCTTCTGCTACGTCAAAAAAATATTATGCCTCACAGTGCAATTTAAACAGCCATTCGAAGGAACTGATAACTTGGCATCAGGTCTGCGTCGGAAGCTTTCTTACTGTAAACTCCTATTCGTTGCAGGGATTAGTCACAAATATTCAGATTATTTAACTATAACATAAGTGCAAAAAATGATTTGGTGGAATAGCTTCTGTGTGCTTACCTAAAGAAGGTTGTTTTTAAATGTATGTGCGATTCGGTTGACATACTATAACAAAATTTCTAATACTTTGAATGGGACAAAATCCATGAGTGATGCTACTACTCAGATTAGATACAGTTGTGAGCTTTATAAATTCACTACTAATATGGGGTCATTTATGACAATTAATCTTTCACATGGTGGTTATTCAAGAATATGAAGAAACAAACGTAATTAAAAATGGGATTCTTGGAAAGAAAAACTTTTGTACGATATACGGCTGTTGAACTGTGAGGCTATTTTTCCTTGCGTATCAAACCAAATCAGAAGTTCATCGTCTCTTGCCGGCCAGCGTGGCCGTGCGGTTCTAGGCGCTACAGTATGGAACCGAGCGACCGCTACCGTCGCAGGTTCGAATCCTGCCTCGGGCATGGATATTTGTGATGTCCTTAGGTTAGTTAGGTTCAATTAGTTCTACGTTCTAGGCGACTGATGACCTCAGAAGTTAAGTCACATAGTGCTCAGAGCCATTTGAACCTTTTGAACTATCGTCTCTTAAATACACTTTGAACAATAAGTGCAGCATAAAACATGAAGTGCGTCTGTAATCAGTGTATATTGTAGCAGAAAGACAAAAATTTTAGTGCTATGCATTAGCACGTTGTTTCCGTAATAAGATACTGGATGTTTAATTCTGATGATTTCATATAGTCGAAAACGGTTAACTGTAAGGTATCTACCAAACGCGATCATGACATTTCTCAACAACGGAGTAACGAATAATATGAAACATGGTGCAAGGATTTTCTACATCACTACTGGAAGCTGCCTCACAGATTACACATTAAAGGATTGAGACCTACATGGTCTCAATACAAATATGGGAAAGGTAACATTAACTGTATTTTGTAGATGTAAAGGCAATGACCCAGACTTTTCAATGGCTAACACAAAAATAGAATGTGATGCCCGAATTAAATGCCACGCCACGTGTAACAGATAATTTTTTGGATGGAAAAGAGATTAAAAGCTACACTGAGAGCGTCAGATGTATCCGCGAAAGATAATATCGTTGTTCTTTGATACTCTGACAATATCAAAACGGAACGCAGACAAATGTTGATGAAGTGTAATATCGTCAATATTGCTGTATGTCTCAGAGACTTGGACGCTGGAAGTTTCCACCCGAATATGTTACTGGCTTTACTAATTTGACGACTAAGAGGAAAATTACGATCAAAAAAATAAATAAATAAAATGCTTATCACAGCTTATTTATGAATATAATAGCTGCCACGAATATCGCTCTCTCAAAAAGTTGCCAGGCTCTGTACTTTAGTCGTTATCCATCGGAACGCGCGTAGTGGAGCTGTGAAATAGCTTCTATACAATCGGCGAAACATTGCCACTTCTGAAACTGAAGGAAATGAAACAGATTTTTGTGTGGGAGGTCATGAGTACAATCTTTTAATGTGGATTCTTGTTTTGAGTCATCAGTCTTCTGACCGACTAATACTGTCTTGGGTCAACTTCTTCATCTCAGAATATCACTTGAACCCTAGTTCGTCAGTAATTTGTTGGATCTATTTCAAGCTCTGTCTTCTCTTACAGGCTTTACCTTCCACAAACACCTATGGTACCGTGGAAGTTATTGCCTGTCTTAACAAATGTCCTACCATTCTGTCCCTTTTTCTTGTCAATATTTTCCATGTGTTCCTTTCTTCGCCGATTTTGCGAAGAACTTTCTCATCTCTCATCTTTGTCAGTCCACCACATATCAAACGCTTCAATTCTCCTTACTGCCTGTGTTCCCAGTGTCCATGAGTCACCACCTTGCAATGTTGTGCTCGTAAAAAACATAGGTGGGCAGAAATCGCGAGACGAATCGCCTCTTCGCTAGGCTGATCTGCAAAGCTTTAATGTGTGTTACACAGGATAACAGCAAAGGAGACGCAGTGCTACCAGCATATTGTCAACTCACGTGTGTCCCAAGCTTACCTTACAGAAATATACTTACATGTCGACTGGACCAACGTTAGGAGTTAACACTTCTACTATAGCACGTGAAAGGAAAATAGCCAACTGCAAGTGTCACAGGCAATAACAACTACTTTCTTCTCGATGCGCTTTTTTTTATGACACGACGTGGACCTCGTAAACGAATTTTCAACTGCTTTGCAATTTTTTTTTTCTCTACGGCTTTTTGTGCTCTTCACGACAGACGCATTCCTATCTACATCTCTGTCATCGTAGATCCAGTGCACAAATACAACAATAAGACTTGAGATGCTTCAGTTCGGACACATTACCCAGACATTTCTGACACGTTGAAATGAACTGGTGCTTACATTAGATGGAATTCCGTGAGTCAGGCGACGGGACACAGACTGTCGACAGTTGCTAGCGCTGCAAGTTTCTTTAACAGTCGTTCTCATATGCCGAACATAAGATTACCTTCTCATATGCCAAACACAAAATTTCCTTCTCATATGGTTAACGTAAAATATCGTTCCCATACTCCAAACATAAAGTTTTCCTGTACACCCTAATCGTCAAACGTTTAACTAAAATCAACAACGCTAACCAGCTCAAAATAAGCTTGAATGAAGACTAAGGCACTTCTAAGGCCCACAGCTTTCGGGACAGCGACGACTGTTTAGGGTGGCGGGTCGCTGGTGGTGATTATTTCTGCAATGATATTTTGTGTAATCTGACGCAAATGTTATCTCACTGTGTATGTCTTTGGAAACGAAATTCTTCAAATTCTGTGAAACAGATTTATGTTTGGAGCGGGTCCTTTTTATTCCCCAGACATGTTTCGCTGAAGTTTCAGCATATCGGTGGAGTTTTAACGCTTTACATAATACAGTAAAAATACTTTTTACTGCTTCTACACATATAAATTCAAGTTTTGAAGACAGTATTTACATATTTGGAAAACAGACAAAATTTTCTATGTGGACATTGTTACCACATGATGTGAGCTTCCTGGATTTTATGTTATTCAATGCAATTACTTTGTTTCACAGTTTTTCATCTGCAACCATGAAGAACTTGATGTAGAACAGTAATTTACTTCGAAAATTTTACAACTGGGCAGGTCATTGTTGTGCCAACCATTAGTGTGTGTTTGTGTGTGTGTGTGTGTGTGTGTGTGTGTGTGTGTGTGTGTGTATAGGTGAATCAGTGTGTTCCATCTGTTTAATTATTCTGCAAGCGAATTTGTTGCCATATGTCCAGTGAAATTGTACCAGAGATGAATGCGCTAATCTTGGCACTTTAGTAAAAGCGTTCACTTTGAGTTGTGCGTCGTGATTTTAAGTAGCAACGCTTGTGCCATTGCGACGCTCTGCGTGGAGAGTGAACGGGTTGTAAATTACTTCTACTTATGAAAACAAGTTCGTACTTAAGTGATTTGCTAAAGAAACAAAGACTGTTTAACCCATCATCCTTCACACATCCCCAGAACCTGCATAGACATAAATCCTTAAACATGAAAACTGTGGTTCAGAAAACCGCAAGAAAAACGCTGGATACATTCCTTAAACTTAATACCTTATAGACTGGAAACTGTCGCTAACAATTTCTATCAATTTTTATAACTGTTCAAAACTTATCCACAATCTGACGCAGTATTCTCAGTCACAGAATTGTTAAGATGGCTTCCAACAACAGTTTATCATCGCGGTTGCGTTCTGTATGTATCGGCTCAACGAAAAGCCCAGACTGCAATCGTCTTATGTCGTTACAGTTCTCTCTCTCTTAATATTTAAATTACAAGAAATGTCTGTATGGCCCTGAGGCTCGCAATAAATAAGTTACTAGAAATAATATTTCTCGATTTTCCAGAGAGCGCAACGCTTTTTTGCAATGGTCTGTAGTATGTTATCGGAGGTTGCGCGCTGTCCTGCAGCGTACCATTACGTAATATTAAATGTTTTCACATTTCCAACAAAATTCATAGTTTCCTTACACACAGAATAAAATATGAAATTAAAAATGTTAGAAAAACAGATAACAGAAAAGGGGATAGCTTAGTGAAAGTAAAGATTTCATTGTGCTTGTAATCTTCGCTAGATTTAATACATGCGTTTGATGTAGCAACTAAAATATTAATTTAATTGTGAGACAAATGTACTTAGCTGTAACTGATGTTAATTTCCTTTTTAGATACATAATTAATATAATAACCTACCGGTCGTCATGGATTAATATTGGAACAGTAGTCCTGACTGTACCCAAACAAGAATAAACCTTTAAGTTACAGGGTGCATTGATTGTTAGTTTTAGTAATAGTGAGACTAGTTTACACACGTATTAGGAATACAGATTTTCTAATTTCTGAAATGAAAGGGGCATTCTCTAGCACGTCCCTTTTATATTATTGACATACCCACAATTGCAAATGTTGACAATGAATTGTTAACCATTGTAGCAATATCTAATTGAACCAAAATCGGTATTTTATAGAAACAGTCAATCAGAATCATACGATAGCGTGTTAGAGTCCATACTAACTCATACGGTAGCGTGTTAGAGTCCATACTAACTCATATAATTTGTATAAAGTAAAACTCAGAGCACAGATTTATGTTGGAAATTTAAACTTATGTGTAAAGTCATCGAAAACATACTTCAAATGCTCCTGTCCTGTCCATTACTTGTATATCTACGGGGTATTTTACGAACGAAGGGTCCTTCGGTTGTGCGACTCTCTGAGTCTGCCGACCGTGCAAGGAACTCCTGTGAAGACGAGTCGCGGCCTGTCCCCCCTTTGTACGTCGAGTGCAAAGGCGGGTGGACAGCGCTGTTCGACACCATGACGAAATGCGCTCGGAACGAGGTGGTCTACGAGTCTGTCGATACAGACTCGCTGATCTGCGTTCGAGCCGCAAACGTGGCCGACCACAGGGCGATCAAGGTCGCAGTGGCCGACCACATCGTCGACGCGCCGCCGGCGCGGGAGAAGGCACCTTCCGTAGGAAGGATGAAGACGACTAAGGCACTCCTCAGGGGGTTGCCTTGGTGCTGTGACGAGGCAGCGGTCCGGGAAGGGCTGCTGCGAGCCGGGTTTGGTAATGCAGCCACAAGGTTGCACAACCGGACCAACAGGAAGAGGGCGCCGCTCTATGCCGTGACCGTGCAAACGGTCGACGGCGGGAGCGACATCTTCGACTTGCGGAAGTTGCTGGGCTTCCCGGTTACGACGGAGGCTCTCCCGACCGCCATGGATCCTCAGCCCCAGTGCTTCAGGTGCCAGGGCGAGGGCCATGTTGCGAAGTACTGCCGCAACGCGGCGCGGTGCGTCAAGTGCTCAGGTGAGCACGACAGCCGCGCCTGCGACCGCGGCAGCAACGCTCTGCCGACTTGTGTCCGGTGTGGCGGCCCGCACGTCGCCAGCTGGCGCGGTTGCGCGGCTTTCTCTAGCCGCAGCCGTGCCGGGGGCGGCGAAGCGGCCGCGGCCGCACCGACGCAGCAGCAGAAGAGAAGACGACGTCGGAAACGGCGTAGGGCGGAGAACAGCCCGGTGCAGCTGAGGGACGGCGCAGCAGCAGATCCACCTGCCAGGGGCGGGGACGGCCGCTCGGAAACGGGCCGCCAGGACGCAGCTCGCCCTCCCACGAAGAGATGTGACCTCGAGCTCGGCATCGCCGTGAAGGAGGCCACAGCAGCCCTCAAAGCCGTAATGGCGGCGGAGAGGGCTGCCTTCGCAGCCGCCGTGGCTGCAGAGAAGGAAGAGGCCTTGAGGCAACTGCGTGCAGTCTTCGCCCAAGGCCTCAGTGCAGTCGTACCTGCGAACACTCCTGCGACCTCGCAGAAGGACGTTCGCGCGCCTGTCCCAGCGGTTGCCCCAGCAGCACCGCAGGTGAAAGGTGCAAAGAAGAAAACCGCCAGGGCAGTCTTCATCGCGCAAGCGTCGCCGCGCTGCCGCGCCGAACTTTTGTGTTACAGGGAGTAAGCCACTGCGGCCGGCCCAGGAGACAACGAGGGAGCCCAGCCGCGGCACCGGACTGACCCAGCGAACGACCACGCAGTACATAGGTAACGTTGCACGATACCTCACGCTAACCCCCCTCACCTTGCATGCTCTGTCGCAGCTAGCAAACCGCTACTGCTCTTACTTCCCGTCCTACTGTCGCAGAGGTTTTTTTCCCTTGGCGCTGGCCTTGGCACTTTTTTTCCTCTGCTCTTACAACCGCTACCCTTCGATCGCTTTCGACCACTACTATCTCCTGATGGACCATGTTAATGAGTAGCCTTACCCAGACGCATGGATAACATCACAGCCTGCATCCTGTGACGCCTTGATTCAAAACTAACATGCATACGGAGGTGACAGTAGAACTTTTGTGTTGGTCACCACGTTGGTGCGGGCGTGGAGGGGCCCCATCCTTTAAAAAAAAAAAGGGGTATTTTACGATTCATGTTGCACACTTACAGAGGTTGTAGTAGGTCAAATTCTACATAGGAACTCGTATCCGTGAACGTCATCCAACAACTCTGCAGAGCGTCCAAGTTACAGGCGCCGGCTCCTGTAAATGTCTGTACATCGTACACAGGGAGATTCCGTGATGATGTTACAAACTTTCAGTGACGATGAAAAAGGATAAATGTATCAATTTGAGGTAAGGGTCTCTGTACCGGAAACGAATGGAAAGCTATGGGCGAAAACGGTTCTGAGACCTCTACATGTACCGGTACTGGCGCTGCTAAGATTTTAGTGTAGAAAATTTTCAGAGGTGATAGTATGGACGAAAACATACTAATGTTTCACACTAGCGAAGATGATCAAGTGCTCATAGCTCCTTAGGTATGTATTTTAGAGTCCATTTTATCGAACATTTTTTCTTATATTGGTCCACACTACAACCTCTGAAAATTGCATATCCTCCATTCTTAGCGACAACAGTACTGGTACATGTATTCCACTGTGAGATGCATCGGAATGATTTCCGCTTGTAACTTGCGACTCGTTCGTATTCGAGCCAGGGTCCCTTAAATTGATAAATTTAACCGTCTCCATCAAGCTTGAAATTTTGTAACACCATCACGGAGTCACCCTGTACATACATACCTGTGCAGGCGCCGGCCCCTACACACGTCAAAAAAAGGTTTGCATCACCTCGGTTCGGAGAGTTCCGGAACCCGTACAGAAAATTGGAATAGAGATCAACATTAACACCATTTCCGACCTTTTTATTGTTTATGAAAACCACACATTGCATGTTGTACCACCATACAGCGAGACATACAGAGGTGGTGGTCCAGACTGCTGTACACACCGGTACCTCTAACACCCAATAGCACCTCCTCTTGCATTGATGCATTCCTGTATTCGTCGTGGCATACTATCCACAAGTTCATCAAGGCACTGTTGGTCCAGATTGTCCAACTCCACAACGGTGGTTCGGCGTAGATCCCACAGAGTGGTTGGTGGGTCACGTCTTCCATAAACAGCAACTTTCAAATTATCCCAGGCACGTTCGATAGGGTTCATGTCTGGAGAACATGCTGGCTTCTCTAGTCGAGCGATGTCGTTATGCTGAAGGAAGTCATTCACAAGATGTGCACGATGTGGCCGCGAATTGTTGTCCATGAAGACGAATGCGATATGATTGCACTATCTGTCGGAGGATGGTACAATCGTTACGGCGCCTTGATGACAACCAGCGGCGTACGTGGGCCCCACATAATGCCACCTCAAAACAGCAGGGAACCTCCACCTTTCTGCACTCGCTTGACAGTGTGTCTAAGGCGTTCAGCCTGACTGGGTTGCCTCCAAACACGTCTCCGACGATTGTCTGGTTGAAGGCATACGTGACACCCATTGGTGAAGAGAAAGTGATGCGAGTCCTGAGCCGTCCATTCGGCAAGTTGTTGGGCCCCCAACTGTAGCGCGCTGCATGGTGTCGTGGTTGCAAAGATGGACCCCGCCATGGACGTCGGGAGTGAAGTTGCTCATCATGCAGCCTATTGCGCACAGTTTGAGTCGTAACACGACGTCCTATGGTTGCAGGAAAAGCATTATTCAAGATGGTGGCGTTGCTGTCAGTGCTCCTCCGAGCCATAATCCCTAGGTAGCGGTCATCCACTGCAGTAGTAGCCCTTCGGCGGCCTAAGAGAGGCATGTCATCGATAGTTCCTGTCTCTCTGTATCTCCTCCACGTCCGGACAATATCGCTTCGGTTCACTCCGAGAAGCCTGGACACTCCCCTTGTTGAGAGCCCTTCCTGGCACAAAGTAACAATGCGGACGCGATTAGACCGCGGTATTGACCATCTAGGTATGGTTGAACTAGAGACATCACTAGTCGTATACCTCCTTCATGGTGGAATGACTGGTACTGATCGGCTGTCAGACCCCCTCCGTCTAATAGGCGCTGCACGTGCATAGTTGTTTACATCTTTCGGCGGGTTTAGTGACATCTCTGAACAATCCAAGGAACTGTGTCTGTGATACAATGTCCACAGCCAACGTCTATAACTTCGACGTTTTGTAGCGTCGTTGGGTGACGTTTTCGGATATGAGTTCCTATGTGAAACTTGATCAACTAAGTCCCCTCCATAACCTCTAGAAGACTATAACGTGAAATGTGAAACACCCTGCACGTGTTTCTCAGGATACTTTCGTCGTCACAAAGAAAAATGGATGTATATTTTTAATAATACTGAAGGATTGCAAACATTATGACGAAACTAATGCGGTATTCCGTGTTGTTCCATACCTTCGAAAAAATCTATATCATAAGGAAAGAAACATGTGCAACAGCGAACTGTGCAGGAACCAAAGAATTTCGCAAAGTCGTGATGAGTTTCTTTTATTTCTTATTTTTTAGTAATGACAAAATTAAATTTCGTCTGTAAGCAAGAAACAGAGTTTTCATTCGTGCGCCATCTGCCTCTGTTGTAGACTTATCTGAACCGACTTCATCCTAGTCGGACATCATCGGCTGTAACATTTTTTTTCCGAAAAACTGTGAAGTCCGGCGTTCTTCACTTGGCACAGCCAATGAGTTAAACTATTTGCCTCACGTTAGTCGAAATGAGATCTTTGTCATATTAGACTAGAGCCAGACCTACAGAACAAGAGCATTTGCGTACAGCTATTAGGGAAAGTACTGTGAAACTAAATCAGACTTGCCCCGATGGGGGTTTGAAGCACCGTATAGGCGAAAAAAAGGAAGGTATAGGGATACTGCATATATGTATAAAGGGCGTTCAAAAAGAAAAGAGCCAGAGGCATAATTACAGAAACCAATACCTGTATGTTAAAAGTATTGATCCTGGCTGTTGAGACACTTGTCCCACTGCGACACAAGGCGTTGAATGACTTTCTCATAAAATTCCCGGGGCTGCGATGTTAACCAGTTCCGCACGTACAGCTGGACGTCGTCGTCCGAGGCGAATCGTTTGCCCCTCAGAGCCTTTTTAAGGGGACCAAAAATGGCGTAATCAAAGGGAGAGAGGTCCGGACTGTATGGAGTGTGGCCGAGAACCTTCCATTTGAATTTCTGCAGGAGTGTCGTGACTGTGTTGGCCGTAAGAGGCTTTGCATTGTCGTGGAGCAGAATGACCCCACGGGTGAGATTCCCTGGCCGTACGATTTGATCGCTCGGCGAAGGGTGGTCAAGGTTTGCGAGTAACGCTGGGCATTCACTGTTGTCCCGTGCTGCAGGAAGTTAATCAGAAGGGCGCCATCTTCGCCATCTTGGTTAAACATCAGCATACGGGTAAACAATTCACCTCGGACGACGACGTTCAGCTGTTCGTGCGGAACTGGTTAACATCGCAGCCCCGGGAATTTTATGAGACAGCCATTCACCGCCTTGTGTCACAGTGGGACAAGTGTCTCACCACCCAGGGTCAATACTTCTAGCACACAGGTACTGGTTTCTGTAATTATGCCTCCGGCTTGTTTCTTTTTGAACGCTCCTTATACATACATGCAGTATCCCTGTACCCTACTTTTTTTCGCCTATACGGTGCTTCAAATCCCCATCGGGGCAAGCCCGATTTAGTTTCACAGAACTTTCCCTAATAGGCGACCTCGTCTGTTGACAGACTGAGACCGCCGACAGTTCAAGCAATTCGGGGATGGCGATTGCATCTTTCAGTACGATCGAGCACCTATTCATAATGCATGGCCTGTGGCGGAGTGGTTACACGATAATAACATCTCTGTAATGGACTGGCCTGCACACGGCCCTGACCTGAATCCTACAGAAAACCTTTGGAACGTTTTGAAAAGCCGACTTCGCGCCAGGCCTCACCGACCGACATCCATACCTTTTCTCTGTGCAGCACACTGTGAAGAACGGGCTGCCATTCCCCAAGAAACCTCCCAGCACCTGACTGAACGTAAGCCTGCGAGAGCGGAAGCTGCCATCAAGCGAAATTACATTACTTTTGTCATTTTTATAGATATTTTGAAATTATAATTTTTTACTAATTTGTTTTAATTTAAAAATATTTCTTTTTAACACTTCTTCTGAAATGGCTGTTATAGTCTGTTCGTCAACCTGCATTAATGTATTTATATAATGGTCCGTACCTAGTATCATTCCTTTGTTGTTATTCGTTTCCTCATTACCCTTTTCAATCATGCCATTAATACAGAAACTGAACAAAACTGGAAAAAGATTGTAGCCTCGTTCAACTAGTCTTTTGGTTATAACACCATTCTTCCTTATTTTGTTTCCCGTTTTCATTACAAATTTGTTTTCATTTTATAAGCTTTCTGTGGTCCATATCAAGTGTCGCGGAATTCCATTTCTTGCAGTACTGACTAAAGTTTTGTCCCGTTTAATCTGTCAAACGGACTGACGTAGTCGACAGAAGCTATGTATACCTCATTACTAAATTCTTTTATTTATCAGTATCTTAAAAGTGAGCATACCCGATGTTGTTCGTTCTGATCTAAATCCACTGTAGCCTTCATATAAATTGTTTCAGCTATTGATCTTAACCTCAGAGTTAAAATTTTTGCATAAGCTTTATACCCAACTATTAAAACATTGATTCCCCTATTATTATTACATCTTTTTTGAATTCTTCTTTTAGAAATCGAGTGACAACAGTATTTGACTAGATTTCCAGTATTCGCGCTATCTCTCAGAATAAATTTAGGAAATGCAAAATTCTTATTTTAAGGAAAATTCAGTGACATTTTAAGAACTCGCTGTTAATGCCATTTATACCAACTGCCTTTCTCTTTTTCATCGTTTCTAAAGCTTCTTCTAATTCTGCTAAGATTAGCACATCAACCCCTTTCCCACCTTCATACGTTTTGGTCATACGACAACTTTTTATGATGTTCTTGGCCTTGTTTTTCATTCGTTGTTTTAATCTTTAACGTATCTTTTTGTGTTTGTTTAAATGTTCGATTATTTTACAAGCAACTGCCTGTTGTCGATTAATATCATTTTCTAGGTTACTTTCATACCTGTCCCAATTTGCTCTGTTTTTTTTCTTTTTCTTTTTTTTTACATTCTTGTTTGGCAATTTCCTTTTCGATTACATCCTACTCTTAATTCTGGCTTTTCTTCTCTTATTACTTTTCCTAATTCTTCGTTCTACATTCTTAATCTCTTTTTATTATATCTTTTACATTTTGTTCCAAATATTCCAGAAGCAAGCTTCTGGACACTACTACTTAAAACCCTCTCTTCCTAAATATTCATTAATACCTTCAGTGATGGGTTTCATCGGAAATTGTTCATTTAGACCGTTTTAGTATAAGAATTGTATGCTTTTATCTTGTATTAAGTGTGCTTTGAATGTTGTTTACGTTGTTTCTTTATTTGTATAAGTGTTGTTACTCCTCTTTCATCTTGTTAATTTAGTTCATTTTTGACATTAATAAGTTAAGACCAGAATAGATATCGTTACCTCTGTATACTCTTGAATCTTTTATCATTGATATCGCCTGTTTGTTAATTATTATGTAATCAGATAATGACCTTTGAGCCGCGCTGGATTAGCCGAGCGGTCTAGGCGCTGCAGTCATGGACTGTGCGGCTGGTCCCGGCGGAGGTTCGAGTCCTCCCACGGGCATGGGTGTGTGTGTTTGTCCTTAGGATAATTTAGGTTAAGTAGTGTGTCAGCTTAGGGACTGATGACCTTAGCAGTTAAGTCCCATAAGATTTCACACACACATGACCTTTGAGCTCTAGCTGCCCATGTACACTAGAGAAAAACTTTTTCCTTTAAATAAAGTGTTAGTAACTTCCAGTTATTAAAAATTTGTCCATTTTCATTTAAACTGTTTTCCTCTTCGGCGTTAGTTATAGGTTCATTCACTCTCTTGCGTTAAAATGACCAAGTTACATCATTAAGTCATTTTTGTTTTGCTTCTCTAGTTTATTTTTCAAAATAGTATCTAATTCTTTCGTTTCCTCTCCCTTTCTTCTTCTGGTGCCCATATTGACACCAATTTCCAATAACCTTTGTCATACTGTAATATTACAACCATTATTCGTTCTTTAGTAAACGTAAATGACTTTATCTCAGTTGCCTTTATTTTGTCCTCAAGTCTTGGCATTCCTGCTTGAGCTCCGGTATCTTGTGCATTGCGGAACATCATCACATCGTTAAAAAACATTGATTGTCTTAATTTTCTTCTTCGTATCAATTTCAGCTAGTATATTTACTTTTTTTGCCTTTCCTGTCTTTAACAGATTCTTTGTTGGCGAGTACTCTGACATCACAAACTGCTATCTTTAAGCTACCCTGCAGTCCATATCCTTTCTTCCGGTGTCTTTCCATGTTATGGTCGACACAGCTATTCATCTGCTGAAGTTCGTAAGTTTTTTTTTCTTCCTAGTGGAGACTACTGGACTCTAGCTAAACATCTTTTCCTGGAAGACAGGACCGTGAATTCAGGAATTTTTTCCCTGGAGAAGCTGCCTTTATTATGCCTGACAAACTTTCTGTATCCAGTGAACCTCAGTTTGCACTGGATGACATAGTATAAGGGTCGAATAGAAAGGTTCCGTGTGAAGCCGTTGCTACAGCATATATGCAACGTAGCACGACTCTGATGCGGTTGTCGAAGCACCAAAATGCAGGCAAGGGATCAGTATGGCATTTGTGTTTTCCGAAGTACATGTAGTAAATGCGGAAACGTGAACTATCTTGATGTTATTACCAAATGCATCGAAGCAGGAACAACGTGCTGTCATTCGTGGAATGGTGCACCAAGTTCTATGCTGGTCGATGGTCGTGATTCATCACAACACACTAGTCGATCTGGCAGGCTATCCTCATCCATTATGGACCAATTCAAGTGGGAGACACTAGAGCACCTTCCCCATAGTCCTGATCTCTCGCTATCCAATTATCAAGCCTTCAGCCCGTGATGAGAATGTGCAGCAGGCAGGTACATACTTCATCACGCAGGAAGACATGATGTTTTATCAAGCTGGTATCTTCATCCTGGTGCGTTGGTGGGACGATTGCATCTATGTTCAAGACGATTTTGTCGGAGTTGTATGCCGATTCGGGACCGTATGGTCTTCGAATAGAAACATTTTACTCGTCCCTTGTATATTTCTGCGATATGCACGTGTGGGCACGTGCACATTCTCAAGCAATCATGAAGTTGAAAGATCATGAGTGCTTCAATATCAGTGCATGGGCAGGAACTGTTAGTCACAGACTCATAGGGCAATACACATGCCACGCGTCACTATGCAGGCTCCATTACACCCTATCATAGCAAAGTAATTAAAGCAATTAGCCGCAACAGGCCTAATACGGCTCCTTCCTCTGACACCGTGGTGTTAACTGAACTGACTTCCAAATATATCGCGCTCACAACACACAAGCAAGTGGCAGCACTGTCTGTGTTCTATGATCTGCACATTCGTGTCACAACTTAGTCACGTGCTGAAAATAATATCGGACAATGGTGCCCCATGGAATAAAGTTGCCTGCACTCATTACCATCTTAAGGAATCGGAAGTCACAGGAGAAGCCATGGACTTCCTGCTGAGGGCGTGAGGGTAGCTGCAGAAGACAGTGGAGCAGGCACTCCGCAAGATCCTCGTGGCACCAAGAAAGAGAAATAACAGTCTGACAAGAAGGCACGGGTGTGCGAACTTCACGTCAGACGAAACGTTCGAATTCTTTCGGCTTCCCAACAAGCAGAAGCAACAGTGCCACAAGTTCTTCTCTGTGTACAACACATCCTTTCGCTTACGGGCGATTGTGCACCCGAATGCAGTAGAACTAGAGTCAGTGAGAAAAAAGAAGTCGATCGGTTTCCGCCACATGTGTCATGTCAGACCTTTTTTTTGAATAGAAATATTTAATATGGGCTCAATTTTGTTGGGATTAGATTATTTTGCGTCTTTATTGCCTATATAAATTAAAATTAGTGTAAGGAAATAAGATTTTTATGGTCATTTTTCTAGCCATAAATGGCTGCCAATGGCATGTTGTCTTTGTACATAATTATGCTGTAAACCCATTCATAAGCACCAGAACAAGCTGTCCAGTCTGTCGAATTCATCACCGTAAACGACTCAGTTATCAATGGTGAAAACGTGGACCTATGCATACCTGAGGAGGCGGAGCGAACTGAACACCACTTCAGTTGGCTACATGTCGAGCACTGGAAGAAGAAATCCAAATTCAGACACGCACGCCTGACAGCAATGAGGAGAGGATATTCGCCATACTTTTAAAACATGTAAAACTTAAAACAACAACCTAACGAAATAATGTAAAACTTTAAAAGTACTAAATGAACTATGCATTTCTTGCAAGAAAACTGCAATAGAAGCGATAAAAATAAAACGTCTTAAAACCTATTACCAACAAAGGTAGTTAGCATGCCCTTGAAAACCAGTGGGCTTCACATCTTCAGGGAAGAGAAAGAAACGAAAAAAAAAATCATGTTTCTCGAGACAATGAATGCGTTCCAGAAGATACAGCTGTGGTGGCGCTCGCAAAGGAGGATCTGCTGCTACTGCTGCTGCTGCTGCTACTGCTGCCACTAAGATGATGAAAACGCTACTGAGGGCGTAAGAGCAACTCGACGGAGTTCCCCATGTGCTGGAGATGCCAGTATATTACCTTATACAGATGGCGTGGTGTGCAAATTTCAAGATTGGTGTTGAATAAATCTGGAAGCTGGCGATAAGGTCGCATGGCCTCAGTCTCTAACTGGACTTGATTCCGTCGTTGAGGCGTGCGTACGCGTGTTAGTTTGCACCATTCACGTCCCCATCCTTCGTTGGTGCCGATGGTGGACTTCCCTAAGGAGGAGGCTGGCTCCATCCACATTTCAGCATGCAGGGCAATTCGGAGGCGAGCCCCCAGTTCCTCTATGACCTCATCGATGCCGACGCGCTGGTCGTCGTGTGGGTGTCTTGCGATCCTCGGTGTGCCAGTGTCATGCATCCCTCCCTCCGCCCCTCTCACTGCTGGCGTAAACGGACTTCCGCGTGAGTGGAGAGGTTTCTGGTTATGAGCTCCTGTTTGCCTCTGGTGGCGATGTCGCGACCTTGCCGCGTTTTCGACGCCGTCATCGACCCTTCTCGCTGCTCTCAGAATTCACTGGGTTCGCGTGGGTTTTCTTCTTATTGAGCATCCTCCCTCCAACTTGGCTACTACCGCTGAGGATTTTGCAGCCTCACCAGCTAGCTACATGTGGACCACTGCGATGAGAACACGTCGATTTGTGTTCTGGCCTGAGCGAACAGGCGCTGCTGGCTTGGTACCCAGCGCGCTTGACACATCTCCCACTCTTCCGGCAATACCTGAGCACGTGGCCGACCTCCTGACACTTGAAGCACTATGGCTTTGTGTCCAGCTCCGGTGGGAGGAGCGCCACCGTCACGCTAAGGCCCACAAGTTTGTTCAACTCAGAGTTGGTCTGCAATCGGCTGTCCTTTGGCCGAGGTCGTGTCCACGGCCAGGATCCACATCTCCAAACCTGGCTTCTCGCAATTCTTTCCGGACTGTGTCGGCATTACACAGCCACGACAGTCCGCTAAGGAGCGACGATATACTCCTGGAGAAATGGCCTGAGGACTTTCCAGTCGTACTCCCATGCCGGTTGCACTTCGAGCAGTGACTCGTTGTACAGGTCCTTGACCTAGAAGCCGTACACCACAACTTTGTCTAGGTTCGCAGCCGAACTCCGTCTAATCGTCACCTTCATAAGGGATGTAGAATAGATTAGCTGGATATACCAAGGCGACGATGTTCTGCTGAACGATCTTTCGTCTGCTCGAGCCCACAGTCTTCAGTGTGGACGTAGCACGCAGGATCGTCTTCGCAGTGACTGTCGGCCTCTCCGTCGCAGCACACAGTGCCTTCCGAGTTTTGCGGCTCGGCAGACTCAGTAGTCTGCGACACTGTAGTGCATTTCGACGCTGTAGCCATCTCCTTCTTTTCGTTTCGCTTGCCTCTGATGTTGCCCGTAAAGCCGACAAGACAATGTGTTGAGCAGCTGCGAGAAAAGCAACACGACAACGTTGCTGGCGTGCACGCAACACCAGGCACTTCTGCTCTGACTATCCTTCCTGTAGCTCGCACTCCGCGCAACGAGTCCAGGCGGAAGAGAAAAAATAAGTAATAAAGCAGATAGTGTTATTGTTCACAACAGGTGGCATAGTATAACGTAGTGAGACAGTAGCCCTGTAGATCAACATTGCCATCTCAAGATTCTATTGATCTTAAATTATTGATAGCTGCTCATTCAATTAGTGTCTTTATATACGTATATTCGAAAACCAGATCACATCAGTATTTCTACACTCATGCTCGTAAATTAAGGATAATCCTGATACATGGTGAACAACACTCTGGTGGGCGGTTTGCGGATTTAAATCACCCTGGGGTATGACCATGCGGTGCATCTGACCTGCGGTCGTCGCACGGTGGCGCTGGCAGCAGTCCACATACGCAGAGGTGTGTTGGTGCATGTCAGAGTCGGAGCAGCGAATAGGTGTACAGACGTTCTCAGGCGTGCCACTGGTGACTGTGTGTTGAAAATGGCTCAAAGAACACATATTGATGACGTTTTGAAGGGTATAAAACTAGGGCGACTGGAGGCTGGTCAAACACAGCAGGTCGTAGCACGGCCATGTGTGACAACGTGTGATCTCAAGATTATGGCAACGATTCCGGCAGACAGGAAACGTGTCCAGGCGCTAGAGTACGGGATGTCCACAATGTACAACACCACAAGAAGACCGATATCTCGCCACAGTGCTCGCAGGCGGCCACGGAGTACTGCAAGTAGCCTTGCTCGGGACCTTACCGCAGCCACTAGAACTGTTGTCTCCAGACAAACAGTCTACAGACGACTGAACAGACATGGTTTATTCACCTGGAGACCTGCAAGGTGCATTCCACTGACCCCTGGTCACAGGAGAGACCGTAAAGTCTGGTGTCAAGAACACAGTACATGGTCATTCGAACAGTGGTCCCAGGTTATGTTCACGAATGAGTCCAGGTATAGTCTGAACAGTGATTCTCGCCGGGTTTTCATGTGGCGTGAACCAGGAACCAGATACCAACCCATTAATGTCCTTGAAAGGGAAGTGTATGGAGGTCTTGGTTTGATGATGTGGGGTGGGATTATGATTGGTACACGTACACCCCTGCATGTCTTTGACAGAGGAACTGTAACACGTCAGGTGCATTGGGACGTCATTTTGTACCAATATGTCCGCCTTTTTAGGGGTACAGTGGATCCCACCTTCCTCCTGATAGATGATAACGCACGGCCCCAACGAGCTGCCATCGTGGAGGAGTACCTTGAAACATAAGATATAAGGCGAATGGAGTCGATGTACCGCTGCACGTCTTCAAACCCCTAGGACTCTTCAGGAGCTCCGACAGGCTCTGGTGCAAGAATGGGAGGCTATACTCCAACAGCTGCTCGACCACCTGCTCCAGAGTATGCCAACCCGTTGTGCGGCCTGTGTACGTGTGCATGGTGATCATATCCCACATTGATGTCGGGGTACACGCGCGGGGAACAGTGGCGTTTTGTAGCACATGTGTTTCAGGACGGTTTTCTCAACTTATTACCAATACCGTGGACCTACAGATCTGTGTCGTGTGTGTTCCCTATGTGCCTATGCTATTAGCACCAGTTTTGTATAGTGCCACGTTGTGTGGGACCACATTCTGCAATTATCCTTAACTTGTGAGCATGAGTGTAGTTAAATAAATCTACGAGTCATACTGAAACCCTCTGTTATTTCAAGACCAATCTTATCTGATGCACTAAGCAATTTCTTAACCAAATTTTGCATAATATTTATCGATTGTTTATTAATTTATTACAAGGTCCCAACTGGAGACCCGCTGCCAGGGCTGATTCAGATTAGTTACCGTAATCTTGCAAACAGTCAGTTCCACACGAAAGTGTACGCCATAATGTTAAATTTAACGTCTGCAGCGACATCTCTGATAGTGGTCTCGAATCTGAACTCGATGCGCTTTTGCACAATCTGTAGATAAACAATGTTGGAGTTGAATGTTTTGTTTTTTCGGTTGCAGTTTTGGCTCCTTGCATTTACTTACAGCCAATTTAAACGCTGAAGAAATGTGAATTATTTATCAAAAATATCTTCTGAGGTCCGTTAAGAAGCTATTTGGTTCGAACGAGGCAAAGTGGATGCATCAAGAGGATAACATCGCAGCCTTCTCTGCACAGCGTGGAAGCGATACAGTGGGGCGTCCACGATGGATTGGCCTGCAATGTCTCCGGATCCAAATCCAATCGAAAATGTTTCGTCGTATATTAATATGAAGCTTAAAGGAAAGCCAATATATACTTTGTAGCAGCTGTCATATAAAATCAGGGTGATATAGAGACCATAACTAGAGAACATGCAGAAAATCATGCTAAAAAGGTGCCAAGCTATAATCGATTATGGTGGCGATTGGATTAACTATTAGGTAATTGTGCAATTACTAATAACATGATTTTCATGTATACATATATACTACTGGCCCTTAAAATTGCTGCACCACGAAGATGACGTGCAACAGACGCGAAATGTAACCGACAGGAATAAGATGCTGTGATATGCAAATGATTAGTTTTTCAGAGCATACATACAAGGTTGGCGCCGGTGGCGACACCTATAACGTGCTGACATGAGGAAAGTTTCCAACCGATTTCTCATACACAAACAGCAGTTGACCGGCGTTGCCTGGTGAAACGTTGTTGTGATGCCTCGTGTAAGGAGGAGAAATACGTACCATCACGTTTCCGGCTTTGATAAAGGTCGAATTGTAGCCTATCGCGATTGCGGTTTATCGTATCGCGACATTGCTGCTCGCGTTTGTCGAGAACCAATGACTGTTAGCAGAATATGGAATCGGTGGGTTCAGGACGGTAATACGGAACGCCGTGCTGGATCCCAACAGCCTCGTATAACAGGCATCTTATCCGCATAGCTGTAACGGATCGTGCAGCCACGTCTCGATCCCCGAGTCAACAGATGGGGACGTTTGCAAGACAACGACTATCTGCATCAGTTCAACGACGTTTGCAGCAGCTCAGAGACCATAGCTGCGGTTACCCTTGACGCTGCATCACAGACAGGAGCGCCTGCGATGGTGTACTCAACGACGAACCTGGGTGCATGAATGGCAAAACGTCATTTTTTCAGATGAATCCAGGTTCTGTTTACAGCATCATGATGGTCGCATCCGTGTTTGGCGACATCGCGGTGAACGCACATTGGAAGCATGTATTCGTCATCGCCATACTAGCGTATCACCCGGCGTGATGGTATGGGGTGCCATTGGTTACACGTCTCGGTCACCTCTTGTTTGCATTGACGGCACTTTGAACAGTGGACGTTACATTTCAGATGTGTTACGACCCGTGGCTTTACCCTTCATTCGATCCCTGGGAAACCCTACATTTCAGCAGGATAATGTACGACCGCATGTTGCAGGTCCTGTACGGGCCTTTCTGGATACGGAAAATGTTCGACTGCTGCCCTGGCCAGCGCATTTTCCAGGTCTCTCACCAATTGAAAACGTCTGGTCAGAAGTGGCCGAGCAACTGGCTCGTCACAATACGTCAGTCACTACTCTTGATGAACTGTGGTATCGTGTTGAAGGTTCATGGGCAGCTGTACCTGTACATGCCACCGAAGCTCTGTTTGACTCAATGCCCAGGCGTATCAAGGCCGTTATTACGGCCAGAGGTGGTTGTTATGGGTAGTGATTTCTCAGGATCTATGCACCCGAATTGCGTGAAAATGTAATCACATTACATTAATATATTTTTCCAGTGAATACCCGTTTACCATCTGCATTTCTTCTTGGTGTAGCCATTTTAGTGGCCAGTAGTGTATTTATAATAGTGTGTTCTATTTCATACAGATAACGCTGTACACTTTCTAGTGGAACTGTCTGTAATCCGTTGCATACATATCAAACCACGGCTTCTTGAGCGTGATGCTGTATTAAGGAGGAACTCCGGTACAGAATTTAAAAACTGTCAGTGCTACACTGCCACACTAATGGGCATTTTGCAAGGTGCCAGGTGTTGGAAGCCTCATTGAATTCCATGGGTTGTCTGGTGTCCCCGCCAGCAGGGTTGCGCTGGCATCCAAGTGCTCTAAGGCACTTGCTTTCCCACTGTTGGATGTGCTAAGGGAACCAGGAAGTAAAAATCCGTCGTAATAGCGAACTTTTTCATAGTGTTAAGTTATACCCCAGTCCTTCCTGTACAATAATATGTGTGGTTTCTGTATGGTGTGTATTGATAGAGCATTTTCTAAACACTGACACACCCCGTTTTGTCAGTTCAGATGCGTTTACCCCGCCGGAAGCAGACAAGTTGGTCACGCCGGTGTTAAGCAAGTGTAGGTAACACCTGAACATCATTTCAGCGTTAAAATGATTTGAATGGAACGCTTAATTTCAACAATTAATTTCATTTTATCCGTATATATTGTAAGTAGGGGCAGAGTAATATCGAGAAATACTGACAATTTAGAGGAAATGAGAAAATATGTGTGGGACATCTTTGACAGGCTTGCTACGGGCCATAACCCCTGTCATTCTCTCTGGGCAAAGGGCCCCGAGTCATTGCGTAAATACCAGAGAGCTAGTATAACTGGTAATGCACATAGACACAACCATCTCCTATCAATGTCAGTATGAAATGTTGTAATACCTATCAATTGAGACTGTACTATCTATACAAAGGGTGGCGCAAAAAGAAGACACTGATTTGTCTTGCGTAGTATCAGTGGTAGGAGTGAAATGGCGGTGTGGGGGACCTGTTGCTTTGTAGGTCAGAGCGTCCAGTTTCAGTAACAATATGGTGCAGTGGACCGTGCATCATTGCGTTTTCGCTTTGAACGTTTCTCCAAAAGTAATGTCTCTGCGATCACAGTTCAACGGCTTTTCCGTACACACTTCCGCGCAATGTTTCGATACCTGATCGCAATACAATATTGCGTTGGGTTGCCTCTTTTCGGACAACTGGGCCAGTCATGAAGCACACGCTGCCTGGTCGCCCTCGTATGGTGCGAACTCACGCAAATGTCGAGAGAGTGAGAGCGTCTTGTCTTCAGAGTCCTCTCCGCTCCACTAGGCGGCGTGCTCAAACTCTGGGCTTGTCTCGTCGCTCGCTGCACCACATCCTGAAGGACGGGTTACATTTTCATCCTTACAAAATTATGATCGTGCAGGAGATTCACGACCGTGATTATGATGAACGGGTATAGTTTTCTGAAACAATGTTTGATGCTCGTGCTGCTGCTGATGTATTGACGATGAGCGATGAAGCGCACTTTTGATTAGACGGTTATGTAGCTGTGGTGTCAGCGCCAGACACCACACTTGCTAGGTGGTAGCCTTTAAATCGGCAGCGGTCCGTTGGTATACGTCGGACCACTACCAGTGATTGCAGACCGAGCGCCGCCACACGGCAGGTGTAGAGAGACTTCCTAGCACTCGCCCCAGTTGTACAACCGACTTTGCTAGCGATGGTTCACTGACAAAATACGCTCTCATTTGCCGAGACGATAGTTAGCATAGCCTTCAGCTACGTCATTTGCTACGACCTAGCAAGGCGCCATTACCAGTGACTGTTGATACTGTGAATAATGTACAGGGCTATTACAAATGATTGAAGCGATTTCATACATTCACTGTAGCTCCATTCATTGACATATGGTCACGACACACTACAGATACGTAGAAAAACTCATAAATGTTTGTTCAGCTGAAGCCGCACTTCAGGTTTCTGCCGCCAGAGCGCTCGAGAGCGCAGTGAGACAAAATAGCGACAGGAGCCGAGAAAGCGTATGTCGTGCTTGAAATGCACTCACATCAGTCAGTCATAACAGTGCAACGACACTTCAGGACGAAGTTCAACAAAGATCCACCAACTGCTAACTCCATTCGGCGATGGTATGCGCAGTTTAAAGCTTGTGGATGCCTTTGTAAGGGGAAATCAAGTGGTCGGCCTGCTTTGAGCGAAGTTTCACGCGTAGCCCACGGAAGTCGACGAATAAAGCAAGCAGGGAGCTAAACGTACCACAGCCGACGGTTTGGAAAATCTTACGGAAAAGGCTAAGGCAGAAGCCTTACCGTTTACAATTGCTAAAAGCCCTGACATCCGATGACAAAGTCAAACGCTTTGAATTTTCGGCGCGGTTGCAACAGCTCACGGAAGAGGATGCGTTCAGTGCGAAACTTGTTTTCAGTGATGAAGCAACATTTTTTCTTAATGGTGAAGTGAACAGACACAATGTGCGAATCTGGGCGGTAGAGAATCCTCACGCATTCGTGCAGCAAATTCGCAATTCACCAAAAGTAAACGTGTTTTGTGCAATCTCACGGTTTAAAGTTTACGGCCCCTTTTTCTTCTGCGAAAAAAACGTTACAGGACACGTGTATCTGGACATTCTGGAAAATTGGCTCATTCCACAACTGGAGACCGACAGCGCCGACTTCATCTTTCAACAGGATGGTGCTCCACCGCACTTCCATCATGATGTTCGGCATTTGTTAAACAGGAGATTGGAAAACCGATGGATCGGTCGTGGTGGAGATCATGATCAGCAATTCATGTCATGGCCTCCACGCTCTCCCGACTTAACCCCATGCGATTTCTTTCTGTGGGGTTATGTGAAAGATTCAGTGTTTAAACCTCATCTACCAAGAAACGTGCCAGAACTGCGAGCTCGCATCAATGATGCTTTCAAATTCATTTATGGGGCCATGCTGCGCCGAGTGTGGGAGGAACTTGATTATTGGCTTGATGTCTGCCGAATCACTAAAGGGGCACATATCGAACATTTGTGAATGCCTAAAAAAACTTTTTGAGTTTTTGTATGTGTGTGCAAATCATTGTGAAAATATCTCAAATAATAAAGTTATTGTAGAGCTGTGAAATCGCTTCAATCATTTGTAATAACCCTCTATCGTCAAGAGCGATGTTCACTATTTGTGGATTAAAGTTAAGTATTCCACCAGCTACGTCCGTTCTTCTAAATTCTAATTTCCTTGTCCTGTTCCAGACCTCACGCCAGCCTGCGTGAGCTAAAACCCGTGCCTTTCGGCCTCCTCTAGTAACCCGGTGTTGGCTCTCCTGCCAACCACAACAGTAGCAAACAAAACTATCGCTGTCGGACAGCAGATAATCCCCCAATTAGTGCACCAGAAACCACTGTACAGTGCAAGAATGACAAGTCTGTGTGGAGTGTCCAAAGTGGGAATCATTGCTAAAGTACCGTGGTACCAAGTCAAGCTACGTTACTTAGCTGAGGAACAGCCCCGGCCCAACTTCGTGGAAAGCGGTCGGTTAGCTACGGACGCTACGTTCGAATTCTCACCTTCATAAAATTAATAACACAGCTATAAATACAATCCTATTTGTTGATTATTTAATAATCTTAGCAGACTCAGGAGATAATTTACAGAGAGCAATTTGATACCTGCATGAGGTGGCAAATGATTGTAATATGACAATATCTAAAGATAAATCTAAGATAATGGTATTCCGTGGTAAGAGGCATTTAAGAGCAAAAATCATCATTCCATCGCCCAAGCCGAGGCCACACTATGAATTTTGCTAGAATATTAAGTTGTTAGTTACTATTCCGTCGTCAAGGCGTCGCTACGTCGCGTATTCAACAACTGCACGACGTAATTCCAGAGATAACGTCCCTTGAGCAATGTTCAGACTGCAACGTAAGTTTGGTGTAAAGTTATTGCTGTTCACATTTAAATTATCACTAATTCACTTGGCAATTTCATGTTGTCAGAATAATCAGTTAATTTCACGAAAACACTTTAAATGTCCATGAAATGATGTAGTTGACATGGAGAATTAAAGTTGAATTAAGGTTTCTTCTTCTTCGTAATTATTGTCTGTCCCTACTCTGAGCATACACACCGATATGTCATTTAGGGAATTATGTCCGTTAACATCAGTAATCCTAACTTGACGATGACTTCCGACAATTGTAATCTCTTCGTGATCGCGTTTAGCTGTGGCCTACTCAAGTCTAATAATCGAGCTCACGTCGGCGATCAGTCTCTTTCTGTGTCCTTTGATCTTCGTGACTATTAAGTGCCACGAAGGCTAAGTCCCATCACAAATCAGTAATCACAAGGTTCACTTTTCTGTCACATCCATCAAAATCCTGTTATTTGTCTAACGGTAAAGATTATCCTACTTTAGTCCGACTTCTCACTAATATTTCCAGGCTATATCGTAAAACTTTAACTTCAAGTCAGTTTTAAAACAATCTAGCAGCGCTTAACATGCGTTCTACTACTGCAGAGTACAAGAGACAAGTGAAGTTAACATCTGCATTGCCAAGTTGCATTGTAGTCACAGCGAACTTACAGCCCGATGCGGCTACAACTCTCTTCTAGGATAAATGTTATCTTTGGTCGATTTATGGTCTGGGCTTTATCCTTCGTAAATAATAATTTTTGAATTCTTTCTTTGAAGTTTCTGTTTTGTATCACATGGTATTCTTTCATTCAGTCCTTTCTTTACGATAATCATTAGTATTTATATAACATCCCCGTTAGTCAAAGTGACAAGAGTGTAAATTTTGTTGTCAGTAGCTGCCGTCACTGTCAGGATGACTAATTTTGCTATTTCTTTTGCAACAAAAAGGTGGTGGTCATTATGGGTTCTATATTTGGGGTGTTACAGCATACGGTAAAGCAACAAATTTTTGACGAAAATTTGTACCTCGTCTTATCTGCAGGTCATTTTATCCATCGATATGCACTACTGGACATTAAAATTGCTACACCAAGGAGAAATGCAGATGGTAAACGGGTATTCATTGGTCAAATATATTACACTAGAACTCACATGTGATTACATTTTCACGCAATATGGGAGCATAGATCATAAGAAATAGGTATCCAGAACAACCACCTCTGGCCGTAATAACGGCCTTGATAAAACTGGGCATTGAGTCAGACAGAGCTTGGATGGCTTGTACAGGTACAGCCGCCCAAGCAGATTCAACACGATACCACAGTTCATCAAGAGTAGTGACTGGCGTATTGTGACGACCCAGATGCTCGGCCACCTTTGACCAGACGTTTTAAATTCTGAGAGATCTGGAGAATGTCCCGGCCAGGGCAGCAGTCGAACATTTTCTGTATCCAGAAAGGCCCGTACAGCACCTGCAACATGCGGCTGTGCATTATCCTGCTGAAATGTAGGGTTTCGCAGGAATCGAATGAAGGGTAGAGCCACGGGTCGTAACACATCTGAAATGTAACGTCCACTGTCCAAAGTGCCGTCAATGCGAACAAGAGGTGACCGAGACGTACAACCAATGGCACCCCATACCATCACGCCGGGTGATACGCCAGTATGGCGATGACGAATAGACGCTACCAATGTGCGTTCACCGCGATGCCGCCAAACACGGATGCGACGATCATGATGCTGTAAACAGAACCTGGATTCATCCGAAAAAAAAAAAAAATGTTTTGCACATTCGTGCACCCACGTTCGTCGTTGAGTATACCATTGCAGGCGCTCCTGCTTCAAATGGCTCTGAGCACTACGGGACTTAACATCTATGGTCATCAGTCCCCTAGAACTTAGAACTACTTGAACCTAACTAACCTAAGGACATCACACAACACCCAGTCATCACGAGAGAGAGAAAATTCCCTGACGCCGCCGGGAATCGAACCCGGGAGCCCGGGCGGGGGAACGCTACCGCACGACCATGAGCTGCGGACAGGCGCTGCTGTCTGTGATGTAGCGTCAAGGGTAACCGCAGCCACGCTCTCCGAGCTGATAGTCCATGCTGCTGCAAACGTCGTCGAACTGTTGGTGCAGATGGTTGTTGTCTTGCAAACGTCCCCATCTCCTGACTCAGGGATCGAGACGTGGCTGGACGATCCGTTACAGCCATGCGGATAAGATGCCTGTCATCTCGACTGCTAGTGATACGAGGCCGTTGGGATCCAGCACGGCGTTCCGTATTACCCTCCTCAACCCACCGATTCCATATTCTGCTAACAGTCATTGGATCTCGACAAACGCGAGCAGCAATGTCGCGATACGATAAACCGAAATCGCGATAGGCTACAATCCGACCTTAATCAAAGTCGGAAACAGTACGCATTTCTCCTCCTTATACGAGGCATCGCAAAAACGTTTCACCAGGCAACGCCGGTCAACTGCTGTTTGTGTATGAGAAATCGGTTGGAAACTTTCCTCATGTCAGGACACTGTAGGTGTCGCCACCGGCGCCAACCTTGTGTGAATGCTGTGAAAAGCTAATCATTTGCATATCACAGCATCTTATTCCTGTCGGTTAAATTTTGCGTCTGCAGCACGTTATCTTTGTGGTGTAGCAATTGTAATGGCCAGTGGTGTACACGGAAAACGCGTGCCGACTTTGAGACGGAGAGGAAGGGCGATAGGGGCTCAGGCGGAAGAGGGAGGAGAAAGAAGGAGAGACAGAAACCTTTTTTGTATTTTTAATGGAAAATTGCTGTCACGGCAAGTGGTCAAAGACGTAGCACTCGCAGGTGGGGCAGGGAGGCGCCGGTGTTGGTTGGAGGATAGCGAGACGAGTTTTCGAGAGCGGCGAGCTAAGACGGCGCGGCGGTAAGGCACCGAGGCTTCGGTTCGCCTGGGGCCGTCCGCTTCGCCCGACCGCCGCCGCCCCCGCCGCCTCCTCAGAACAGGTGCGGCCGTGCGCCGCCGCCGGCCAAGTAGTACACACTAGACTGCTTCCCTCCTCTGCGTTGCAAATTAATTTTCCACGCCGGTGCATCCATCCAAGTCTCGGCAGCGCCGGCCTCCTCCGATCCGCGGCGGACGCTCCGCGGCGGAAAACGAAGAACGGGTCGGTTGCGGCTGCGGCAGGGAGAAAGATACCGCTCGGGCCCCGGGGCGCCGCGCTGGGGCTCCGTGTGTAGCTCGCAGAACGGCTACAAAAAGCGAAGAAGTTAGCGGCCCGCCTCAGCGAAAGCAGGCTTCCTTCCTCGCATAACAATCGTGGGAGAACGGCGGCACCACACCTGCGCTAGTTGAGGAACCCAACTGCTTCGTATCTCTGCTCCACCCGAAGATATAATCCCTTCCGCTCTCGCGTTTGCAGACCAAAAGTAGTGTTAACAAATAGTTTTAAGGAAATCTTACCTGGTACTTTATTCTCTTCCCCGAGCTCTCTTGCAATTAAATTACACTGCCACTTTATACACTACTGGCCATTAAAATTGCTATACCAAAAAGAAATGCAGATGATAACGAGTATTCATTGGACAAATATATTATACTAGGACTGACATGTGATTACATTTTCACGCAATTTGGGTGCATAGATTTGAGAAATCAGTACCCAGAACAACCACCTCTGGCCGTAATAACGGCATCGATACGCCTGGGCATTGAGTCAAACAGAGCTTGGATGGCGTGTACAGGTACAGCTGCCCATGCAGCTTCAACACGATACCACAGTTCATCAAGAGTAGTGACTGGCGCATTGTGACGAGCCAGTTGCTCGGCCACCTTTGACCAGACGTTTTCATTTGGTGAGAGATCTGCAGAATGTGTTGGCCAGGGCAGCAGTCGAACATTTTCTGTATCCAGAAAGGCCCGTACAGGATTTGCAACATGCGGTCGTGCATTATCCTACTACAATGTAGGGTTTCGCAGGGATCGAATGAAGGGTAGAGCCACGGGTCGTAACACATCTGAAATGTAACGTCCACTGTTCAAAGTTCCGTCATTGCGAACAAGAGGTGACCGACAAGTGTAACCAATGGCACCCCATACCATCACGCCGGGTGATACGCCAGTATGGCGATGAGGAATACACGCTTCCAATGTGGGTTCACCGCGATGTCGCCAAACACGGATGCGACCATCATGATGCTGTAAACAGAACCTGGATTCATCCGAAAAAATGACGTTATCATTTGCATATCACAGCATCTTCTTCCTGTCGGTTAAATTTTGCTTCTGTAGCACGTCATCTTCGTGGTGTAGCAATTTTAATGGCCATTAGTATACGAGAAGCCTCTCTGGATATCTGCGATTTCTTTATCACTGGTAATAGGGTTACCTTGATCACCGCATTTAAAAATTTGCTTTACATACTATTAAGCGGTTCGGGATAGCCCCATCATCTGATCCGTTACGCGAAACATATAATACAGGGCGGACATTAGTAAAACCGATAAAGTGCAGGGGCGGAATCCTGACTGGAAATGAAGGGAAAAAAGTCCAGTGAAGAAGTGTCCGGAAATGGACAGTGTGCATGCAGCGACAACAGAGCGTTCGGGATCTCAGTGCAGAGCTGCATCGCATCCACGTCACAACATAATTATGTTCAAAGGGGCCTCCACGGGATGCAACGCACGCATCATGGACTGCTGCACTTTTTCGCACGTTCCGGCCTCTCTCCGAATAGCGTTACAGGCGTAGTGAACACGCTGTCGAAGGGTCTGTACATATGGAACCGGTTCAGCATACACAACGCTTTTCAGGCTATCCCAGAGGCAAAAGTTCAGGAGGTTTAAGTTCGGCGATTTAGCGGGCCATGCTACAGAGCCTCCGCGTCCTGTCCAACGTCCGGGAAACATGCTGTTGAGGTGTGAGCGAACCGTAATGAGGAAGTGGGCTGGTGCTCCGTCATGCAGAAACCACTTAACCTGTCTTATTGCCAAAAAAACGGTCTTAAGCAGCTCAGGCAGAGCATTCCGCAGGGCGTCCGGGTCCGTTCCTCCGTCGAGGCGTTGTGGAATAATAACCGGTCCAGGTACGTGGTCGCCAAGAAACCCTGCCCACGCAAATTAATTCTGAACCGGTGCTGCTGAGACTCCTCAACCATTCCCCGAGGGTTGTCTGTAGCTCACAGGTGACAATTATGCAGGTTGGTGATGCCAGTTCTGGTAAAGGTTGCTTCGTCGATGAAGAGAACTGACGACAGAAATCCCATAATTTTGCAACACCATCGACATGAATCTTTCGCAAGGAGGGAAATCCTCTGCTGATAATCCTTGCACTAGCTGCACGCGATAGAGATAGTAGCGGTTGTCATGCAGTATATACATGATCGTACTTTGGCTTACGCCATGTTGGCGGGTCACTTGCCTACATCTACATCTAAATTTATCCTCCGCAAGCCACCCAACGGTCTGTGGCGGAGGGCACTTTACGTGCCACTGTCATTACCTCCCTTTCCTGTTCCAGTCGCGTATGGTTCGCGGGAAGAACGACTGTCTCAAAGCCTCCGTGCGCGCTCTAATCTCTCTGATTTTACATTCGTGATCTCCTCGGGAGGTATAAGTAGGGGGAAGCAATATATTCGATACCTCATCCGGAAACGCACTCTCTCGAAACCTGGACAGCAAGCTACACCGCGATGCAGAGCGCCTCTCTTGCAGAGTCTGACACTTGAGTTTGTTAAACATCTCCGCAACGCTATCACGGTTACCAAATAACCCTGTGACGAAACGCGCCGCTCTTCTTTGGATCTTCTCTATCTCCTCCGTCAACCCGATCTGGTACGGATCCCACACTGATGAGCAATACTCAAGTATAGGTCGAACGAGTATTTTGTAAGCCACCTCCTTTGTTGATGGACTACATTTTCTAAGGACTCTCCCAATGAATCTCAACCTGGTACCCGCCTTACCAACAATTAATTTTATATGATCATTCCACTTCAAATCGTTCCGCACGCATACTCCAAGATATTTTACAGAAGTAACTGCTACCAGTGTTTGTTCCGCTATCACATAATCATACAATAAAGGATCCTTCTTTCTATGTATTCGCAATACATTACATTTGTCTATGTTAAGGGTCAGTTGCCACTCCCTGCACCAAGTGCCTATCCGCTGCAGATCTTCCTGCATTTCGCTACAATTTTCTAATGCTGCAACTTCTCTGTATACTACAGCATCATCCGCGAAAAGCCGAATGGAACTTCCGACACTATCTACTAGGTCATTTATACATATTTTGAAAAGCAATGTTCCCATAACACTCCCCTGTGGCACGCCAGAGGTTACTTTAACGTCTGTAGACGTCTCTCCATTGCTAACAACATGCTGTGTTCTGTTTGCTAAAAACTCTTCAATCCAGCCACACGGCTTGTCTGATATTCCGTAGGCTCTTACTTTGTTTATCAGGCGACACTGCGGAACTGTATCGAACGCCTTCCGGAAGTCAAGAAAAATAGCATCTACCTGGGAGCCTGTATCTAATATTTTCTGGGTCTCATGAACAAATAAAGCGAGTTGCCGGCCGCGGTGGTCATGCGGGTCTAGGCGCTGCAGTCCGGAACCGCGGGACTGCTACAGTCGCAGGTTCGAATCCTGCTTCGGGCATGGATGTGTGTGATGTCCTTAGGTTAGTTAGGTTTAAGTAGTTCTAAGTTCTAGGGGACTGGTGACCTACGATGTTAAGTCCCATAGTGCTCAGAGCCATTTTTAAAGCGAGTTGGGTCTCACACGATCGCTGTTTCCGGAATCCATGTTGATTCCTACGTAGTAGATTCTGGGTTTCCAAAAACGACATGCAACGAGCAAAAAACATGTTCTAAAATTCTACAACAGATCGACGTCAGAGATATAGGTCTTTTGTTTTGCGCATCTGCTCGACGACCTTTCTTGAAGACTGGGACTACCTGTGCTCTTTTCCAATCATTTGGAACCTTCCGTTCCTCTAGAGACTTGCGGTACACGGCTGTTAGAAGGGGGGCAAGTTCTTTCGCGTACTCTGTGTAGAATCGAATTGGTATCCCGTCAGGTCCAGTGGACTTTCCTCTGTTGAGTGATTCCAGTTGCTTTTCTGTTCCTTGGACACTTATTTCGATGTCAGCCATTTTTTCGTATGTGCGAGGATTTAGGGAAGGAACTGCAGTGCGGTCTTCCTCTTTGAAACAGCTTTGGAAAAAGGTGTTTAGTATTTCAGCTTTACGCGTGTCATCCTCTGTTTCAATGCCATCATCATTCCGGAGTGTCTGGATATGCTGTTTCGAGCCACTTACTGATTTAACGTAAGACCAGAACTTCCTAGGATTTTCTGTCAAGTCGGTACATAGAATTTTACTTTCGAATTCACTGAACGCTTCACGCATAGCCCTCCTTACGCTAACTTTGACATCGTTTAGCTTCTGTTTGTCTGAGAGGTTTTGGCTGCGTTTAAACTTGGAGTGAAGCTCTCTTTGCTTTCGAAGTAGTTTCCTAACTTTGTTGTTGTACCACGGTGGGTTTTTCCCGTCCCTCACAGTTTTACTCGGCACGTACCTGTCTAAAACGCATTTTACGATTGCCTTGAACTTTTTCCATAAACAGTCAACATTGTCAGTGTCGGAACAGAAAATTTCGTTTTGATCTGATAGGTAGTCTGAAATCTGCCTTCTATTACTCTTGCTAAACAGATAAACCTTCCTCCCTTTTTTTATATTCCTATTAACTTCCATATTCAGGGATGCTGCACGGCCTTATGATCACTGATTCCCTGTTCTGCACGTACAGAGTCGAAAAGGTCGGGTCTGTTTGTTATCAGTAGGTCCAAGATGTTATCTCCACGAGTCGGTTCTCTGTTTAATTGCTCGAGATAATTTTCGGATAGTGCACTCAGTATAATGTCACTCGATGCTCTGTCCCTACCACCCGTCCTAAACATCTGAGTGTCCCAGTCTATATCTGCTAAATTGAAATCTCGACCTAAGACTATAATATGCTGAGAAAATTTATGTGAAATGTATTCCAAATTTTCTCTCAGTTGTTCTGCCACTAATGCTGCTGAGTCGGGAGGTCGGTAAAAGGAGCCAATTATTAACCTAGCTCGGTTGTTGAGTGTAGCCTCCACCCATAATAATTCACAGGAACTATCCACATCTACTTCACTACAGGATAAACTACTACTAACAGCGACGAACACTCCACCACCGGTTGCATGCAATCTATCCTTTCTAAACACCGTCTGTACCTTTGTAAAAATTTCGGCAGAATTTATCTCTGGCTTCAGCCAGCTTTCTGTATCTATAACGATTTCAGCTTCGGTGCTTTCTATCAGCACTTGAAGTTCCGGTACTTTACCAACGCAACTTCGACAGTTTACAATTACAATACCGATTGCTGCTTGGTCCCTGCATGTCCTGACTTTGCCCCGCACCCGTTGAGGCTGTTGCCCTTTCTGTACTTGCCCAAGGCCATCTAACCTAAAGAACCGCCCAGCCCACGCCACACAACCCCTGCTACCCGTGAAGCCGCTTGTTGCGTGTAGTGGACTCCTGACCTATCCAGCGGAACCCGAAACCCCACCACCCTATGGCGCAAGTCGAGGAATCTGCAGCCCACACGGTCACAGAACCGTCTCAGCCTCTGATTCAGACCCTCCACTCGGCTCTGTACCAAAGGTCCGCAGTCAGTCCTGTCGACGATGCTGCAGATGGTGAGCTCTGCTTTCATCCCGCTAGCGAGACTGGCAGTCTTCACCAAATCAGATAGCCGCCGGAAGCCAGAGAGGATTTCCTCCGATCCATAGCGACACACATCATTGGTGCCGACATGAGCGACCACCTGCAGATGGGTGCACCCTGTACCCTTCAAGGCATCCGGAAGGACCCTTTCCACATCTGGAATGACTGCCCCCGGTATGCACACGGAGTGCACATTGGTTTTCTTCCCCTCTCTTGCTGCCATATCCCTAAGGGGCCCCATTACGCGCCTGACGTTGGAGCTCCCAACTACCAGTAAGCCCACCCTCTGCGACCGCCCGGATCTTGCAGACTGAGGGGCAACCTCTGGAACAGGACAAGCAGCCTTGTCAGGCCGAAGATCAGTATCAGCCTGAGACAGAGCCTGAAACCGGTTCGTCAGACAAACTGGAGAGGCCTTCCGTTCAGCCCTCCGGAATCTCTTTCGCCCCCTGCCACACCTTGAGACGACCTCACTCTACCACAGGTGAGGGATAACCCTAAATGCGGGCAGTATCCCGGGCAACCACAGTCGTAGTCCGATCGGGGGATGCGTGGGACGAGCTGGCCGTCCCTGACAAACCCCCATCCGTATCCCCACAGTGATGCCCATTGGCAACAGCCTCAAGCTGGGTGACCGAAACCAACACTGCCTGAAGCTGGGAGCGAAGGGATGCCAACTCAGCCTGCATCCGAACACAGCAGTTGCAGTCCCTATCCATGCTAAAAACTGTTGTGCAAAGAACGTCTGAACTAATCTACAGAGAGCGCAAACAAATCGACACAAAATTTAAACAGTTATTAAAATACAAGATTGCCCAGTAAATGCAGTAATGCTGCTACTTACGCACTGCTGACACACTGCTCGGCGGCGGAAGGAGACTACGCGATTTTACACTATTCAGGTACTAAAACGCGATGCTACAACTCTTAAATACTATAATACGCCCGAAATTTATGAATTAAAAAATGCAAGTACCAAAAACACGCAAAGAAATTAAGAATTAAACTATGTAACAAATGAGTGAGCTAGGAGTATACGACTTGCTGCTGCAGCTGCTTATCCAACGGCAGCAGGGAGCACACTGCAGCTTGTACTAGGGATCATGTAATATTCTGTAGAATTCGGTCCTCCAGATCAGGTGTACGCAGATTCTGTCGCCCTCCTGCGCATTCGGTTGTATGAAAGGACCCATGAGAACACAAACGGCCAAAAAGGGCTTGAAATGTTTGCGTGATGTGTGTGGTTGATGTCTGTGAGGCTAAGTTTACTAGGTTTGGTATAGCCATGCTGCCTCTCGACCGTTTCCATCTACTTGGCCGTACTCACACACGATCGCGGCTTGTTCCCGGCATGAATATCGGACCATTATGCTGCTTACAGTTTGCTGCGTCAGTCGCACAGCCTGCAACACACAGGGAACACATAGCTCGTGGTCATAGGAACTTTTATTCGTCAGTGCCACCTACCGTGGAAATGATGCATTTCCTGACACACGTTCATAGGACCCTCTTTCCCCCATTTCCAGTCGGGAATTCGTCACTGGAGTTTGTCGGCTTTTATTAACGTTCAGCCTGTATGTTACTAGATATTTAAGGCATAAAGGGTTTGGAAAAACCACGAGAGTGCACGCTGGAACGTAAATGCAGATGCTAGCCAAGCCGCAGGTGGCGCTGTTGAATTTGAGCACGAACGGCAATGCCCTCGATACTGTACAGGTGCCATTCGTGTTCATAACAAAGTTCTGTGTAGATGTGAGGTTGGGCTGGAATTCAAAAAGCACACATCAGTGTTTCCAATGTCCATGACAGGAAAATGTGCTGCCGAAGCTGTAAAACCTGGACTACACAGCAATGGAAGAAAGTCAGAACGAATCTTGCTTCACACGGTTCCCAACTTCTGTCCGAGCCTACGTCCCAAGAGTGCAACATCGCGGGCATTCAGTGATGACCTGTGCAACCATATCAAGGCATTCCAAGAGCTCCATGGTTACTCTGCAAGATCGCACTACTACCAGGGATAATGTGACCATTTTGGCTGATCAGGTCCACTCCATGGTACATAATTTCTCCCCAGTGGTGATGCTGTGTTCCAAGATGACAAGGTCCCTGTCCACACAGCTTTCATCGTCCAGGACTGTTTTTCTGAGCACGAGAATGAATTGTCGCGCCACCCCCAGCCAATATTATTGAGCAATATTATTGAGTCTTTGTGGTCTGCTTCGGAAGGGTGAATTATCGCTATTCATGTCCATCAACGTTACCTGAACGTACCACTGTTTTGCAAGAAGAATGTTACACAAAATTCCTTCGAAAATCATTTATTCATTCCGAGATGACTGCGAACTGTTTTTGAATACTGTTTCGAATACCAACAGTTTTCCTGCACCACATCAGGGACGTTAACGTGTTTTCTATAGGTGTTTCCAACTCGTGCCCAGCTCCCTGCACGTTACAAGTATACAGTGAAGCTAATAAAGTACCTGTCCAAATCAGTACGAGGTACCGTATTGTCTACTGCTGCGTTCTGTAACATCAGTACCCAAACTAACACAAGCGGTTCGTCATGGCACCACTTTGTGCCACCACAAATTTTGTCTGTCTGTTTCGTGTAACATGATAACAACAAACGATGAAGCAAAAATTGAAAAAAAGGAACTAGAAGAACCATAATATTGTAAAAGAGGAAACAATGTAACGAGTGTCAGAAGCAATATCTGCTCGTCAGTTCAGGCGTTGATGATGTTACAGGGTGGATTAGGAGTAGATAGGACACATCGTGTTGATTGTGACTGGTACGTTTGTCAGCTATTCTGTGTTATGAATGTATGTCTTCAAATTCCTTGTATTATGTTGTATGTCTGGCATCACAGATCTTATGATGAAGTTAATCGGAAGCGTGTTGTGAGATGTAAAATAAAAAATAAAATTGGTGTCCAAGACAAGTGTACTGCCTTGCAATGGGAAACACTAAGCAGTCGAAGTCATGGGAAGCCATTAGACAAGAGTCAGTCGTCGGTTGCTGAGGTGAATAAGATCCTATCCTTCCTTAAAAATGGTTCCCTAACGCCCCACATTCAGTTCATTGGATGTCTTACTCGGCCATATGGCTCTGCTGATGTGACGTTCGTTCGTCAAACGCTTGTGGTTTCCTGTGCGGCTGTTTATGTGAGTGGAAACGTTGTCTTTGTGATATTGAAGGTACACAACAAATAATGCTGACCGCGAGAAGCCGATTTCTTGGTAATGTCCGATATGCAGTTACCTACGTAATGTCTGAAACTATTTTACACTTTAATCTGTGATTTGAAATGGGGCTATGATCCCGGTTTTCAATGACACAAAATATTCCGCTTTGTATGAAATCTAATCCATAAGTGAATAAACGCAATGTGATTAACTTTGCTCAGTTTTTGTTGTGGCAAGGATCTTTTTCATAGTGCACCGGAATAGTTAAAGCGAAACCAAGACAAACCCGAAATCATAATCCTTACAACAGAAGCCACATAATCTGATTTTGTCCGTTATAAATGGTTTTCTTGAAAGCCTGAGACTGTAAAAACAATGGGTTTGTTTATAAATAACTTTCTGCTAACAGTCGTGATTTTCTTTTATTTATGTTTCACACGACGCGTTTCCGATGTGTGTGGTTCTGCTTTGTTTTCTTGACTTTATTGCAGTATGTAAAAAACGCGGAATTTTTAGTTATTTGTCGATTTTTATTTGTAGTTAGTGGCGAAATTTCGAAGATCTTCTACTGACGGTTTCCTTAAGTTCCATTTGTGCAGAGTCTCACACATGTTAAACATCACTCACAACTTTCAGTGCACAGCACACATCGAGAATATCTTACATAAACAGTCAGTTACAAAGATATTTTTAGCTGCAGTTGATAATGTTACAGGTCCTCCACGGATATACTTTTGCACAGAAGGTCCATATTGTTAAGATAAATACCTTCTGTACAAAAGCATATCTGTGGAGGACGTATAACATTATCTCTATCAACTACAGTAAATAACATCTCTCTGACTATTTGTTTAAGTAAGTTATTCTCGATGTATGCCGTGCACTCATAGTCCAGTGAAACTGTCAGAAAAAAAGCCTGTACCTTGCAAAAGGTGGGGTAGAAGATTTTATTTTTTTAACTCGTTCATACTGTTGGAAAGGTTAGAAAACCAAATTTTTCCAACAAAATTTCTCTTGGGAAAACTTTCTGAGGCAAAAAATTCGAAAATTTCGGACTTTTTTCAGTTTTTCAAAATATATCAGTTTCATTTGATCCTATTGCTTTGACGTCTATTTTCTTTTTTAAAGAGCACAAAATTCTCTACAAATTTGATTCTTACCATTTTTTTCTACTCCCAGTATCCAAGCCACAGCTGCAAAATACTAACACGAGTTCTTTACAGACGAATGGAAAAACTAGTAGAAGCCGACCTCGGGGAAGATCAGTTTGGATTCCGTAGAAATACTGGAACACGTGAGGCAATACTGACCTTACGACTTATCTTAGAAGAAAGATTAAGGAAAGGAAAACCTACGTTTCTAGCATTTGTAGACTTAGAGAAAGCTTTTGACAATGTTGACTGGAATACTCTCTTTCAAATTCTAAAAGTGGCAGGGGTAAAATACAGGGAGCGAAAGGCTATTTATAATTTGTACAGAAACCAGATGGCAGTTATAAGAGTCGAGGGACATGAAAGGGAAGCAGTGGTTGGGAAGGGAGTAAGACAGGGTTGTAGCCTCTCCCCGATGTTATTCAATCTGTATATTGAGCAAGCAGTAAAGGAAACAAAAGAAAAATTCGGAGTAGGTATTAAAATCCATGGGGAACAAATAAAAACTTTGAGGTTCACCGATGACATTGTAATTCTGTCAGAGACAGCAAAGGACTTGGAAGAGCAGTTGAACGGAATGGACGGTGTCTTGAAGGGAGGATATAAGATGAACATCAACAAAAGCAAATCGAGGATAATCGAATGTAGTCGAATTGTCGGGTAATGTTGAGGGTATTAGATTAGGAAATGAGACACTTAAAGTAGTAAAGGAGTTTTGCTATTTGGGGAGCAAAATATCTGATGATGGTCGAAGTAGAGAGGATATAAAATGTAGACTGGCAATGGCAAGGAAAGCGTTTCTGAAGAATAGAAATTTGCTAACATCGAGTATAGATTTAAGTGTCAGGAAGTCATTTCTGAAAGTATTTGTATGGAGTGTAGCCATGTATGGAAGTAAAACATGGACAGTAAATAGTTTGGACAAGAAGAGAATAGAAGCTTTCGAAATGTGGTGCTACAGAAGAGTGCTGAAGATTAGATGGGTAGATCACATAACTAATGAGGAAGTATTGAATAGGATTGGGGAGAAGAGATGTTTGTGGCACAACTTGACCAGAAGAAGGGATCGGTTGGTAGGACATGTTCTGAGGCATCAAGGGATCACCAATTTAGTATTGGAGGGCAGCGTGGAGGGTAAAAATCGTAGGGGGAGACCAAGAGATGAATACACTAAGCAGATTCAGAAGGATGTAGGTTGCAGTAGGTACTGGGAGCTGAAGAAGCTTCCCCAGGTTAGAGTAGCATGGAGAGCTGCATCAAACCAGTCTCAGGACTGAAGACCACAACAATAACAATCTAAGGCGCTACGGCGCGTCAAAAAATACCAGTTTTTCAAATTTCGAGCAAAGTGGCAAATTACCTAATTTTTGAACACTGTTATTTCAGTTTCTATTTGTGTAGTATAAACATATTACTCATCATGTTAACAAAAGATGAACGTGGGACATTGAATGACTTGTCTTCTTGTGGTGAGTCAGAACTGTCAGTTGGCCAGGATACCAGCGTTCTCAGGAAACAAATCATAAAAAAAATTGGTAACTGCCCTGAAAACGATTGAAAGTAAGGGACCCACAGCAAAATTATGAGTTCAGTACTACAAGATGGTCACTCTCATGAAACAATTTATTGAAGCGGATCGATCAGGCAATTGGAAACTTCATCTTGAAAGCGTGCGAAAAATGCTTCCCTACTTCCATTCAGCTGGACATTTTATGTACGCTAAAAGTGGCCACCTCTACTTACAGGATATGATGAGACTCGAGTAAAAAATGGATTTATCAGAATATGAGAAGTTCACAACTAAAGGACATTTTACAATCCGGCGATCAGAAATGTATTGGTCAGGGGTTCCTTCTGACATGACTATAAAACAAACATTGATGAGAACCATGAAGAGTTCTGGAGGACTTACTTCTGGTCGAGGAATTACGGATAGTGTATCAAGTAGATGGACATTGGGTATGATTCACATGCAGAACATTTGTGAAGAAATTTAATCGTATTGCGAAGTGAGCGCAGTAACATCAGAACAGCATGTAGATGCAAGAAGTTGTCGCATCGAACGATATGGCATAGACTTGCGTAAGCTGCGTGATTGGTTTTTAGTGCACCCTCCCTTCCCTGAAAGTGATTTTATAATGTCTATCAGCAGTGGTGTTGTCGGAACGGAGGATGTTAATTGTCATATGTGTCACGAAGAGGGGGGAAAAGGCATGAAAAGAATAGTTGATTACAATTTCCACGATGTAAAGTTCCGTAGAAAAGATAAAGTTGTGACTCTCCTTTCTGCGTTCATTCTGTAAAAGCTGGGAGCACTAAAATTACTCCTGTTGATCCTTTAACTCTTTTTCCAAAGGATTTGTTTAATGAAACAATGTGAAGAAGAGTTAATAGCCTTTCTGAAATATGAAATTTCTCCTTACACAATTTCCCCACTCTCAGAAAAAGGAATGCGAAAAGGAACAAAATCTTCATTCTACAATGCCTTCGTTCCAGGGGAAGATGTGAAGTCAGGTGCACCGAGTAAATTTTTTGTCATTGATGGAGGGTACCTTATCTACAAAGTGACTTGAAATGTTTGCTTCAAGTCAATAGCCCAAAGCTATGTTTCTTACCGGCAACGTCATTTTGGATCTCAATTTGCTATTGTATTTTATGGGTATCCATGTGAGGGAGACCAATGTAGCACAAAGAGTGCTGAGAGAATTCGTAGGTCCAAAAAGCATTCTTCGGTTGACGTTGTGGTTGAATCAGAGATGGTGAACCAAGTCCCTCAGGACAAGTTCTTGTACAACGAACGATACAAGATGCGTTTGATCACACTTCTTAAAACGGAATTTCTGGAGTGTAGCATTGAAGTGCACCAGGCACAAGAATATGCTGACGTTATGATTATGACATCTGCCATTTCAAGAACCAATGATTTTGGAAGTGTTATCATTGTAGGAGAAGATGTTGACCTGCTTGTGCTCATGGCCGGTTTGGGGCAAGGCATTGAAAACTTATTTTTCTTAAAGCCAGGAAGAGGAAATGCAGAAGACAAGTGGTTTTCCACTGCATCTTTGACAGTGAATATATTCTGTTCACTCACGTCTTTAGCGGATGTGATAGAACATCCGCTTTTTTTGGTCAAGGAAAAATTAAGTGCTGCAATATTGTTGCGAAAAATGAACACCTAACCTCAGCGCTTTGCACATTCAATAAACCACATGCTACCCGTGAAGAAATAATAACAGCAGGAGAACAGGTTACTATCGCATTGTATAGTGGAGGTATCAGCAGTTCCCACACATTAGACCATTTGCGGTACCAGCTATTCGCCAAGTCTGCCACAAAAAGCAAACTAAATCTTGCACAGTTGCCACCTACACAAGATGCTGCACATCATCAATCGTTGCGGACTTACCAAGTCCAAAGTTGGATGGGAAACTGGAAACCTCCTGAGAAATGGGGCTGGAATCACAGTGACCACGGTCCAATACTCGTTATAATGAGCCAAGATCCAGCACCTGAAGCACTTCTTCACATTGTTTCATGCTCATGCAAGCTGAACTGTGGCGGAGCGTGCTCCTGCAGAAATGCGGGTTTGAAATGTTCTTCAATTTGCAAGGAATGTATTGGGATCAACTGTGAAAACGTGCCAAAATTTTTATATGAAGACAGTGAAGAAGATGTTATGGAGGATGCTGAGGAAACCGCTGACTAAATCGACGAACTCTCTGAGGCTGACTCGCTGTTTAAAGAAAAGGTCAATCTGAGATCAACTCTACGTACAGATCCTGAATCCGTAACTCAAGGTATTTCTGGTGACACTGAGGAATCTGGCCCATCAAAACGTTGGAAGTTAAGCTCATATCTGTCTCAAGTGCGCTAAAGTGCGATATTACAAGTATTATACACCCAGAACTGTCAAGATTTGTAGTAACTGACAAGCATTTTAATTGTAATAAAGCTACTTATTTTATTTTTAATGTCAACTGTGTGGCTTTTATACACAAGAATAATTACCTACCTAATAAGTTTGCCTATTGCAGTTAATAATAGTTCAGTTTCCTGAGACACTTTATTTTGTGTGCGTGTGTGTGTGTGTGTGTGTGTGTGTGTGTGTGTGTGTCTATGTCTCTCAATGATGTATTCTTATATTTATAGTTTTGCAAATACCATGGCTGAGGTGGCCCATAGTGAACTTCAGGTAGTGATGTAAGAATCACAATAGTTAGGTGCCCAGCAATCCTCATGTTGCATACAGAGAAATTGAATACCTGAAAGTGAGGTGGTAAATTCCAAAATATAACATGATGTATATTGTATTTATACTACACAAACAGAAACTGAAAAAACAGTGTTCAAAAATAAGGTATCCTGCCACTATGCTCAAAATCTGAAAAATTGGTATTTTTTGAGGCGCTGTAGCGCCTTAGATATTGGGAGTAGAAAAAAATGGCACGAATCAAATTTGTAGAGAATTTTGTATTCTTTAAAAAAGAAAGTAGACGTTAAAGCGATAGGAGCAAAAAAACTGAGATATTTTGAAAAAATTGAAAGGCCGAAATTTTCGAAGTTTTTTGGCTGCAGAAATTTTTCCCAAGCGAAATTTTGTTGGCAAAACTTGGTTTTCTAATCTTTCCCACTATATGAACGAGTTGAAAAAATAAACTCTTCTACCCCACCTTTTGCAAGGTATATCTACTATTTGACTGGACTATGAAAGTTGTGAGCGATGTTTAACATGTGTGAGACTGCATAAATGGACCATAAGAAAACAAGGTCTTCCAAATTTCGCCACGAACTACATGTAAAAACCGATACCTAAGTAAAAATTTCCAGTTTTTTTATATATTGCAGTAAAGTCAACAAAACAAAGCAGAATCTCTCATACCAAAAACATTATAAAACATGGCCTGCTACAAAGAAATACACACCTGAAAATGGGAATCATTTCCTGAAAAGCGTCATGTAAAACATAAATAAAAGATAATCGTTAAGATGTCATATAGCTACTAGCTGCCTGTATCCCCTTTATGTGTAATTTGTGCAATGCAAATGTGTTTGTACTCTGTATCCTACAACGACTAGTAAACTGCAGTGGTTGGAGCTAGTGAGATAGCAGAATATCAAAGTCTCCCTAGCTGTAACCACGTGCCAGTTCTACTGCAGAACGAACTTAACTGGCAAGCTCTACGTTTCATTTAAAAACAGGTAAGTTCTATAACTGCTGAAAGGCAGTTTATTCTTTTTTTAATGATTCTGGCGCCATTTTATGGTAATAATTTTTATTTTGTTGTCATACGACCCAGATTTCGGCCTTAGGCCATTGTCAAGTACAAAAAATGGAATAAACAATAGAAGTATGAAATACAAAAACAAGAAACAAGGCAATCATGAAAAATAGTGTATAAATAGCATGGTTATTTACTTGATTTATATGTCAAAAGAATTCAGACTGGTATAAAATACAAGTCCTTGAAGAAAAATCATAACTGGTCATATCTCAAAAACGCCTAAATATGTAGCAACTTCAGGAGCCTATAGCACAGTTGTTATATGACACTGCTAACCAATAAACGTGTATGCGCCACACTATTATGTCTGAACAACAGCTGACGTGGTCATAGCTGATACGATCTTACAGAGATCGGCTGAGAGGCATCACAGTCTGCACAATGCAGTCTGTGATGTTTTAGGAATCAAGGTAGCTGAACTGATTATTTTGCACAATAATTACATTATCTTTGCATATATTGGTACATAAGAGTGTTTACAGCACATGACGTGGAGGTCCACAGTTAAAATTCACATGTAAACATCGTGAAGTGTATTGTCATGATATATTAGAACATGAGATATAATTCAAACTGGATACGAGCGGTAGGGATGTGGGTAGCAAGAGAACAAGAGAGGGGGGGGCGGATTAGAGGGGGATGGGGTAGTCTAAAGAAGTGAGTGACCAAAGGCGGGGGGCGGGGGGGACCAAAGTTCATATGGTTTTTGGACTTAGATACGTACTATCTGACAAATATAAATAAAACTTCTGTAGGAGTCATGTTATTGAAGTACCAATAAAATACGTGTAACCCCATCTATAACATGCATAGTAAAACTGTTTGAGCATGTGCTTCATTAACATGTACACCACAATTTGCATGCTGATTACGAACATGGTAGAGTTCCACAAGAAAGTAAATATACAATATAAAGTATTTTCTCAAGTGTAAATATTGTAGAACAAAAGAAAACTGGTACTTTTCATTTATTATAATGTTGTTCTACCAAGAACCGACGGAAGATTCTGTTAACATGTAAAACAATAGTTGTTCAGTTTTCTAACTCGTTAGAATGGTGACATATGAGACATGCTATATGATGAAGTAATACTAGATGGTTTCCGTGGATGTTGTATTGTATCTATAAAATCAAATCTTATATGTTATAATAATTCAGAGATTTGTGATTGGAGTGGGGGGGGGGGGGGGGGACGGTGGAACGAGGATGGATTGGAATGATATAGAGGTGGCAGATGGAAAAGGAGATAGACAGTATGAGGAGGCAGATAATGGGAGGGGGGAGAGCAGGGAGTATACAAATATTTATAAAATATTTGAAATTCATTTACATATTCCAAACACTTTAAGTGACAATTATAAATATGTGGGGTAAAGCACTTTAAGTGACAATTATAAGTATGTGGGGTAGTCGAGCGTTTATAAAGGTATTGGAGAAAATAGTCACTTTGAGAAGAAACATTTAGGTAACCATCAGAAATATCTGCACTTATGTCTGAATCTATACTAAACTAAACTCCGCCCAAACAGACCATGAAGGTCCAACGGTACCCACCGGCCGCCATGTCATCCTCAGCCCACAGGCGTCACAGGATGCGGATATGGAGGGGCATCTACATCATAATCCGCAAGCCACCTAATGGTGTGTGTCGGAGGGTACTTTCGGTTCCACTATCTGATCCCTCCAACCCTTTTCCAATCGTAAATGGTGCGTGGGAAGAATGATTGTCGGTAAGCCTCTATGTTGGCTCTGATTTCTCGAATTTTCTCCTCATGGTCAATACGCGAGATTTCAATAGTAACTCTCTCCGTGATGCACAACGACTCTCTTGTAACGTCTGCCCATGGAGTTTGTTTAGCATCTCCGTAATGCTCTCTCGCCAGCTAAACCACCCCGTGACGAAACGCGCCGCTCTTCGTTGGATCTTCTCTATCTCGTTTATCAGTCCTATCTGATAGGGACCCCAGATAAATGAACAATACTCAAGAATCGGGCGAACAAGCGCCTTACATGCCACTGCTTTCGTGGATGAGCTACATTTCCTTAAGATTCTTCCGATGAATCTGAGTCTGATGTCTGGTTTTCCCACTATCTGCTTTATATGGTCATTCCACTTAAGGTCGCTCTGGATAGTTACGCCTCGATATTTTACGGCAGACGCTATCTCCAGCTGTTTGTCATCAACAGTGTAGCTGTACAGTAGTGAATTTCTTTTCCTATGTATGCGCAATATGTTACATTTATTTACGTTCAGGATCAACTGCCAGAGCCTGCACCAATCATCAATTCACTGCAAATTCTTACTATCATCTGGCGTTGGTACTTTAGTATAGACAACTGCATCATCTGCGAATAGCCTCAAAGAGCATCCAAGGCTTTCTACTGGAACATTTATATGTACTGTAAACAGCAACGGTCCTATCACACTTCCCTGTGGCACTCCGGATATTACCTTTACATCTGTCGATTTCAATCCGTTAAGAGCGACATGTTCAGTTCTATCTGCAAGAAAGTCTTGAAATCCAGTCACAAATCTGCTCCGATACTCAATATGCTCGCCTTTTTTTTCTTTTTTTTTTACGAAAGAGCAATGCAGACGGTGTCAAATTGTCAAATGCATTACTGAAATCAAGGAACATAGCATCAACCTGATCTACATCTGCATCTACATTTATACTCCACAAGCCACCCAACGGTGTGTGGCGGAGGGCACTTTACGTGCCACTGTCATTACCTACCTTTCCTGTTCCACTCGCGTATGGTTCGCGGGAAGAACGACTGCCGGAAAATCTCTCTAATTTTACATTCGTGATCTCCTCGGGAGGTATAAGTTTGGGGAAGTAATACATTCGATACCTCATCCAGAAACGCACCCTCTCGAAACCTGGACAGCAAGCTACACCGCGATGCAGAGCGCCTCTCTTGAAGAGTCTGCCACTTGAGTTTGCTAAACATCTCCGTAACGCTATCACGCTTACCAAATAACCCTGTGACGTAACGCGCCGCTCTTCTTTGGATCTTCTCTATCTCCTCTGTCAACCCGACCTGGTACGGATCCCACACTGATGAGCAATACTAAAGTATAGGCCGAACGAGTGTTTTGTAAGACACCTCCTTTGTTGATAGACTACATTTTCTAAGGACTCTCCCAACGATTCTCAACCTGGCACCCGCCTTACCAACAATTAATTTTATATGATCATTTCACTTCAAATCGTTCCGCACGCATACTTCCAGATATTTTACAGAAGTAACTGCTACCAGTGTTTGTTCCGCTGTCAGATAATCATACAATAAATGATCCTTCTTTCCGTGTATTCGCAATAAATTATATTTGTCTATGTTAAGGGTCAGATGCCACTCCCTGCACCAAGTGCCTATCCGCTGCATTTCGCTGCAATTTTCTAATGCTGCAACTTCTCTATATACTACAGCATCATCTCATGGAGGAACAGAGCGAGCAGAGTTTCGCAGGATCTCTGTTTTGCGGAATTCATGTTGATTTTTATAGAGGATATGTTCATTTTCCAAAAAGTCATAATTCTTGAGCATAAAACATAATTCTACAACAGATTGACGTCAACAATATAGGCCTATAATTGTGTGGATCTGTCTTATGCAATTTCTTAAAAACGGGTATGACCTGACTTTTTTCCTGTCGTTAGGTACCTTTCGTTGCTCAGGCGATCTACGACAAAATTACCGCTACAAGGGGAGCAAGTTCTTCCGTATAATATTTATAGAATCTTTATCGAATAACACGAAGATTGAACGGAGGGCTAGTGTTACGATCTTCCTCGGAGAAACAACTTCGGAAGACCGAATTCAGTATTTCGGTCTTCTCTCTATTATCTTCCGTTTCGGTGCCGGTGTGATCGCTGAGAGAACGAATAGATGATTTTGACGCACTTACTGATTTTTTTACTCAGGTCGGTTGACAACGTCTCACTTTCAAAATCATTGAACGCTTCTCTGATTGCTCTCCTTACGCTCATTTTGGCCTCGTTCAGCTTTTGTTTGTCAGTTAGGTTTTTACTTTTCTTGAAATGTGGTCAGCACACCGCTCTCCCGGCCGTGTGTCAGTTTACAAGACCAGAGTCGCTACTTCTCGCTCAAGTACTCCTCAGTTCTTTTCACAAGGGCTGAATGCACCCCGCCTGCCAACAGTGCTCGGCAGATCGGATGGTCGCTCATCCAAGTGCTAGCCCAGCCCGCCAGACCTTAACTTCGGTGATCTGATAGGAACCGGTGTTACAACTGCGGCAAGGCCGTTGGCCCTATGTCTAAATCTGCAACTATTAAACATATTAGGTAATAAACCACATGTAGGATATAAAACATATTTGGTAATCAGCCGCTGATGTAAACTGATGTAATCAAGTGTTGTGACAGAGGGTTCTGGCAAGATAACTAATGCTACTAAGAATAAAAGAAAGCAACTTAACATTTGGTATAATACTATGTATATCCACATTTGTAATGCTAATATGTCTTCCCATAAAAAAATTTAAAAAAATGAAGATTAATGTAAAACAGCAGTTGTTCAGTTACTCTAAAAACAATATATAGAAAGTTCAGTGGCTGAAACAGTAAGGTATTCTTTAAACTAGTAATATATTAAATAACCTGTGTAGCTGAATAATTATAGATTAATTCGTATGGCTGTTACAACAATCTATAAAAACAGAGCTAAAGTATGTACAAAAACTTAAATTTTCTTTTATTTCAAAAAATATTTTTAAACTTGAGCTGGGGACGGGGTTGGTGTGGATAGGAATTTACAGAAACAAATAAAGGAGTAACAAATGGAGGGGAATTTTACCATTGTCTTAACCAGCATGCAAATTGTGGTGTCATGTTAACGAAGCACGTGCTCCAACAGTTGTACAATGCAAGTCACAGATAGAGGTACACGTATTTTATTAGTACTTCAATAACACGGCTTCTATAGAAGTTTTATTTATATTTGTCAGATAGTATGGCTCTGACATGTGAGTCCAAAAACCTTACGAATTGAAGGTCCGCACCCTTCCCCCCCCCCCATCCCCCCCCCCCCCTCTTTGGGCACTAACTTCTTCAGACTACCCCGTCATCTACGAATCCTCCCCCCCCCCCCTCTCTTTCCACCCACACCACTACCACCCATATCCATTTTGAATAATATTTTATGTTCTGTTGGCTCCACAGTTCCTCCCCCCTCCCCACCATTTCGTCACCATTGTGTTGTGGTTTTCTTGATTGATTGTGCCAATGAGAGAGACTTTCAGGAGCATTTCCGAACTGCTGTTTGAATTTGTAACGATACACATTACTACTCGCCTATATAGTGCACCATGCTTTGCATAATTAACTATATTACAAGGTAGAGATGGCTTGTTTTTACAAATATGTTATAATAAGACACTTCGCGATGTTTACACGTGAACTTTACCAGGGGACCTCCACGTCATATACTGTAAACACTGTTATGTATCAATGTAGGCAAAGATAATGTAATTATTGTACAAAATAATCAGTTCAGCTACCTTGTTCCTTAACCCATCACAGATTGCGTTGTGCAGACTGCGATGCCTCTCAGGCAGATCATTTCATTTATGTCCACGTCAGCTGTTGTTCGTACATATTAGTTTGGCGCATACCTGTTTATTGATTAGCAGTTTCATATAAGAACGGTGCTATAAGATCCAGAAATTGCAGCATATTTAGGCGATTTGGAGAAGACACTATTAACAGTGTTTCCTTGTTCTTTTGTTGTTTACATGACGACAATTATTGCTTTTATATATACAATTACCGATTTCAGCTGCGATATGCAGTCATCTTCAGATAAACCTGACAGTATAAGAAGCTTGGCAACGCAGAAGCACCCACATTGTCATACTGAAAGCCCACAGTACGCCATTACGTACAACCAAATAGCAGTACTTTCTTCTTGCCAACGCTACCCTCAGTCCCCAAGATTTTTCACTGCCGGTGTATTCAAAATGTTCTGGACTTACTCTATACCATTGGCTGCTTGTAACTAGTCTCCGTCCACTATCACAGTTGGTGAAACAAATATGAAGTGCCTGGTGCCAAAGATAAATATTGTGTACATAGAAAAAAATACGAGTTTTGGGTTGCTTGGGCAGACCATTTGATCCGTTAACAAATGTTAAATGCTAAATTCAACATGCTGTCTATAACCAATTGTAAAAACCACTCATTTTGAGTAGGTAAGGATCTGAGTGTCACAAGGGGTCATCTCACATCTAAAGATGGTTTGATTGTTAATGTCACTGCTGCCAGCAGAATGATGCTATAAGCTACTTATTTCCAATTCTGCGATACTCATAGAAGCCGTCCTCGGAGAAGATCAGTTTTAGTTCCAGTGCAATGTAGGAACACCCGAGACAGTGCTGACCTACGATTTAAAATATATGTGGAGGAAAGGTGAAACCTATGCTGATAGTGTTTTTAGATTTAGAGAAAGCTTTTGACAGTTTGACTGGAATCACACTGTAAAATACTGCAGTTAGAGGGGATAAATTGCAGGTAGTAAAAGGTTATCTACAACTTCTGCAGAAACCAGACTCCAGATATCAGAAATGAAGGATTGGATCTCATAGTTGAAAAGGGAGTGAGACAGGTTTGTAGCCTATTCCCGATGTTATTCAATCTGCACATTGAGCAAGCTGTGAAACAAACCAAGGAGAAAATGGGAAAGAGAATTAAAGATCACGAGAAGAAGTAAATATTTTCTGGTTTGCTGATGACATTGTTCTTTTGTGTGAGACGGGAATGACACTGAAGAACACCTCAACGGCATAGACTGCGTCTATTATATAAGATGAATAAGATTATATACGATTATAAGATGAAAATCGTCAAAAGTAAAACGAAGGTAATGCAAGGTCGTCGAATTATATCAGGCAGTGCTAAGAGAGTTAGACTCGCAAATGGGAAACTAAAATGAGTAGATAAATTTTGCTGTTTGGGCAGCAAAATGACCGATGAGGCCGAAGTAGAAGCAGAAAGGATATAAAATTGCGACTCGCAATAGCAAGAAGAGTATATATGAAAAAGAGGAGTTTGTTAACATCTAACACTGATTTAAAGGTTAGAAAGTCATTTCTGAAGGTATTTGTGTGGAGTGTAGACTTGAAACAACATGAATAAAAACGGTATTGGTTGATTGGAGACATGGAATAGTCAGTTAGGCAACGGAGGGGAGTGAGTGTGTGTGTGTGTGTGTGTGTGTGCGAGCTTAGGGAGGATAGGTGTTCGGGATGGGGAGGGGGGGGGGGGTAAAAATTCTAAAGGAAGACGAATAGATCAGTGCTTGAATACAGCAAGTAGATTCAAATTGATGTATGTTGCTAGTTACGCAGATATAAAGAAACCTGCAGACGATAAACTTGTATGGGGAGCTGCAACAAACCAGTCTTCAGACGGAAAACCACAACAACAATATCGAAATGTGCACTAAACTTTATACTTTCTTCAGTTAGACATTATTTTGGAGCTTTCTACGCTGCGGGGCGTCAAGGTAGGAAACACTATGAACGTGAAATACAACACAGGTCAAATTGGCGTGAAGCGTACAGTATGCTTGAACACGCATAGAATTAGCATTTGAGGGCAGCTGAAGAAAGTACGCACAAGTAACATGCTCTACATTCTGTATATAACAGAAGATTACGGGTTTGTTATTCACAAATAACATCTGGACGTTTTTTCTTTGTGATATAGTCATGTTTTGCCTCGTGTAAAAATGGGGAACGTCTGTAAACTTGTGTCGGAATTCGACAGCGTCAAACCAGTTGCCTATCAATTCTGAGGTTTACCGAATTGCTGTCATACTTGGTTTACAGAGTCTGGTTTCCTAAGTGTGTACACTGGCGTTACATTGTCGAGTGACCTCAGTTTTCCGTCATGACACTTATTGTACCTCCTGTACGAGTAATACTCCTAAAATGAAACCACAAGTCTCGGGCAATGGCCACCGCATTTAATTCTAATTTTAGTTGCTCTTCTGTCATACAAGAAAGAGCCGGGACCTTGATAGTTCGGCCACTTGCTGCAAGTCTTTTCATTGTACGCCACTTCAGTGGCTTGCGCGTCTTTCTGATGAAATGATTAGGACGACATAAATACCCACTTCTCGGATGAAGAAAATCGGGATTCGAAACTGGGTCCCGCGATCTAGAAGTATGAATGCTAACCACCAGAACATGAGTTCTCGGAGTCTTTCGCGGTGGCACGACCGGACAAAATCTCCTCGGTTCTCAAGCCGCATCAGTTGCAATAAAATTCTCGAGCTTTCGATGGCTAGCTCCGCCATCGCCGTCAGGAGTAAAGCTACTGACTGCAGAAGCTGTTTTTTCTTTGTGTGGAGGCTTCAATACAGCGTCACTGCCGGATCACGGTCTTACTGTCTTCGTAGATGGTAAAACCCATTCTACAATGATGTCATTCCAAAGAAATCACTGGAGTGCACGTTGAAGGTGTGCTTCAAATGCAAACTGCACCGCAATATTTTTGAAAATGGCAACATCCAGAATGTCTAGCTGGCAGTCAGAGCAGACTGGTATATGGGCGGGAGTGTGTGGGCCTTAGACCGACAGCGCCAGAGAATCTTTCAGGTCAAGGAGGAGTCTGCCCTTGGTATTAGCAATGTGAGAATGCCAAGCCGGATGCTTGTTGAGATCTGCCTCAACAAAAGTTTGTCAAATGATGTCAAGGTATGGAGGCTCACTTCAAGAAGTTGTAGGTTAGGGCTCAAATACACTGCAGCAAAAGTAATAGCACCAATGTGGGTAGAAACAGTGACTGCCATAGCCTCTATATGTTCTAGTGGTTGGAGAACCTCGTGATTATGGACGAGTGTCTCATTTAGGAACACTGCTGTGCCTCCACCTTGGCGATGGAGTTGGTCAGTGCGATAGCGAACCGTGTTGTGGAGACGAAAATCGTCGGTGAGTTCCAGTTGGGTTTCAGAGATAAGTAAAATGTCCACATGGCGGCTGTAGAGGAAGGTGTTCAGTTCAGTCTTTGTATCTTTAATGTCATTAGCATTAAAGATACAGACAGATAACTAGATCCCCAGCAGGCTGATGGTTGTGCGGTGGGCAATTCACCAATTATAACAAAAGCTGGCTGAGCCCATCAACAAGAGCAATGACCTTGGTGAACCCATCCTCCGACTCCTCCGACTGACGGATCTCTTGAGCTGCTTCACGAATGACAACCCTGATGTGGAACTGCATGAACAGAGAGATGAGCTGGAGGATCTCTTTGATGTCATCTTGGAAGAAGCATCTGTCTCCACCACTGGGGCGTATCCCAGGTGGGCTGCCTAACCCTGCAGTAGGTAGGGGTGGGCGCATTGGCTGGTGGAGAAGGTGTCACAATGGAGGGCTGTGGCATTTCAACAGGTGGGCGTGAGGAGGCTGCAGACAGTCTTTCAGTTGGGTAGGCGTTGGTATTCGACTTGACTGAAGACGGATGAGCAGGGGGAAGCTGAGCTGCAGCAACGAAAGTGATCGTAGGGGATGGAGCCAGAGGGGGTTGCTGTGCCACAGATGCGTCATGTGCCTGAACATCAGTGGTGGGATGGTCTTTGGGTTTGCCCGTTAAGATGGGGAAATGGGTGCGTTCCCTCGATGACGGGGGCGGCCAATTCGTCCTAGGTTTCCTTCCTAGAGGGCGGGAAGACTTCATGGCCTTGTGGTATATAGGGCAATCCTTCTAGGAAGCAAAGTGAGTTGTCATTTCTAAAAGACAAGCAACACTGCATGAAATAACCGCTCAAATCAAAGCGAGACGAATGACGAACGTATCGGTTAGGACAATAAATTTATCGTTAATGGATAGGTGACAGCAGACAACCAACGCGAGTGCCTTTGTTAACAGCACGACATTGCCTGCAGCGCCTTTCCTGGTCTTGCGACCATTTCGGTTGGACCCTAGAAGACTCGAAAACCGTGTCCTGATCAGTCGAGTCGCGATTTCAGTTGGTAAGAACGGATGCTAGGGTTCGAGTGTGGTGCAGATCCCACGAAGCCATGGACCCAAGTTGTCGACAAGGCACTCTCAATGGTGGCTCCTCATTGGTGTGAGCCGTGTTTGCAGGGAATGCACTACATTCTGGTTGCGTTTGACTACTTGGAGACCACTTGCAGCCATCCTCGTACTTCATTTTCCCAAAAAACGATGTAATTTTTATAGATGACAATGCTTCACATTACCAGGCCACAATTACGTTGTTACGTGCCGAACAGCGACTTCGGGAAACAGGCAGCTTGGTAATGCGCCGCAGTAACAGACGAAGAACTGGAAGAAGTGAGGAGACGGAGGTGTTTGTTTTGGCTGCAGTACATCACGATCTTCATGTCAGCTTATGAGCCGTTGCTGCAGTCGCTGGTGTCAGTCTCACATCTGTGTGGCGTACAGTACACGGCCGCAGGTTTCACCCGTACCGCCTGTCACTGATCCAGGAGCTGCATGGGAATGATTTCCGTGCGAGAGTTACATTCTGCGAATGAGCCATGCGGAATTTCACGCTGGAGTCTTTACAAGGAGTTATGTTCTCTGATGAGTCCACGTTCACAAATTATGGTGCAGTGAATTGACATAACGTGCACTACTGGGCTGCAGACAATCCTCGGTGGATATGATCTGTCCACCGTCAACGTAGGTGGTCCATTAATGTATGGCGTAGAATCCTTGGGGATGAAATCATCGGTCCACACTACTTCTCAGGTACACTGACAGGTGAGTTATACCGCGCGTTTATAGTCGACACTTTGGGTGGTCAACGTGTGTGTCTACACACGAGTGTCCATATGTGGATGCAGCACGATGGTCACCCAGTAATTCTACGCGTGCTGTTGTGGAAGAATTAAACAACAGGTTTTGCGGGAAGGTGGTTGGGGCGCCATGGTCCTAATTCATGGCCCACAAGGTCGCCCGATCTAACCCCATTAGATTTCTTTTTTGTGGGAATATCTAAAGGATTGTGTTTATGTCAAATGGTTCAAATGGCTCTGAGCACTATGGGACTCAACTGCTGAGGTCATTAGTCCCCTAGAACTTAGAACTAGTTAAACCTAACTAACCTAAGGACATCACAAACATCCATGCCCGAGGCAGGATTCGAACCTGCGACCGTAGCGGTCTTGCGGTTCCAGACTGCAGCGCCTTTAACCGCACGGCCACTTCGGCCGGCTGTTTATGTCAATGAGGCCACATCCCCAGATGATTTAAAACGGCGCATCGAGGACGCATGTTGCTCCGTGACTCCTGCGATGTTACATCTCGTCCACAGATCCTTTAAAAGGCGCATTGCATTGTGCATTCAGGAACATGGCCACACATTTGAACATCTCATTTAAATCAACTTCCCACCGCCAGAACATCCATCACCCACCACGCAGCCATGTATTATGTACAGTGTGTGGTATCTGCCCCTGAAACTTTGAAGGGTTGTAGCTCCCAAACTAAAAGTGATGGGAATGTAATTTAAATTGATATATACACAGCTGGTGTTACTGATTGCAGTGCATGATAGAAACAACTACTGTTCAATTTAAAAAAATTGTATCTTTTTGCTGTAACTCTTTGGATAATAACACAATAAACTATGTTCATAGCTCCACAGACAGTAACTTTTCTTATGGTGACCTACCGCAATAAATTTCCGTCGCGTATTACTTCGTAACTTACAGAGGCCAACACATTTAGTGAAACACCCTGTATACATCAGAAGGAGGAATTCCCTTAATAATCTTAGTAACGTTTACTTCAGCTTCCGAAAAATATTGACTGCTACTCCATCGACCGTTTTATCAATAATTACTTAGAACAAACATAACATGTAAAAAAAATTACTAACCACTACGCTTCGTTCTGTCCAGTGCAGAGATTTATCATAACAGGCAAGACATGGTACCTGGAAGCTATAATCGTCATATTTTGACTTTAAACTGAACCAATACAATACGTAAGGAACAAATACCTACCAGGCACAATAAATAAACATACTCCAAACAATGAGGAACAGGATTACACAGGGAGATAACAACCCATGCCTCAATATATATGTGTGTTGCTATATATACCTGCAACAGGGACAGTATGGCACGAAACTATTTTGTGAATACTAGCTGGTGTCAATATCCACAGGCGACCTCCCTGCTCATACAAGGCACATAAAACCTTGTTCTTTACTTTAATAAAATAAGCACCCTCAAAACCAGTCTGCCGTGGGTACATAATTCAGGTCCCACAAGAAAGAAAGCAGTCATCCATAAACGGCGCGTTGCAGACGAATGGACAGAATACAGGCGGATGGTAACGTTGGCCGAACACAATATGTCAGTGACACTGCATGATACAGAACCAGCCGGCGGGTTACACTCACGTCCAACATTCCGGTACGCCACTTGCTCGTCTACAACACAACTCCAGCACTCCCACCTCCTCCTCGCGTCACCGCCAGGAGGAACCTTCCTCCCGTTAATGTCCCGCAACCCCATGAGAGGTCGCCTCACGGCCGGGAGGAAGCACGACCAAACTGGGAGGTTATTGCCAACCTAAACCCACACTGCCGTACACGGAGCACTCACCTGACCAAATTGTCGAGTTAGGCAGCTTTAGGAGGGTTGAAATGTTCCTGAACGATTTGTTACTCAGGTGACATGGAGTCCACATTCGAAGTCACTGAGCTATCTTGATCTACCAGTTCTGTTGTTGCTGCTTCTCTGCTGACAGCGCAACAGGTACTTTCCGCTGGTGGGTCCGCCCCTCGTGACATATAGTGGTGAATTCCGCTTTACGTAGGGCCTTCCGCTACGTTTCGACGAGATAGTGTATTTGCTAGTGTATCCGCAAAGAGACTCTTCTGCGCCACAACTGAGGGGAAACTACACTACTGGCCATTAAAATTGCTACACCATGAAGATGACGTGCTATAGACGCGTAATTTAACCGACAGAAAGAAGATGCTGTGATATGCAAATGATTAGCTTTTCAGAGCATTCACACAAGGTTGACGCCGGTGGCGACACCTACAACGTACTGACATGAGGAAAGTTTCCAACCGATGTCTCATACACAAACAGCAGTTGACCAGCGTTGCCTCCTGAAACGTTGTTGTGATGCCTCGTGTAAGGAGGAGAAATGCGTACCATCACGTTTCCGACTTCGATAAAGGTCGGATTGTAGCCTATCGCGAATGCGGTTTATCGTATCGCGACATTGCTGCTCGCGTTGGTCGAGATCCAATGACTGTTAGAGGAATATGGAATCGGTGGGTTCAGGAGGGTAATACGGAACGCCGTGCTGGACCACAACGGCCTCGTATCACTAGCAGTCGAGATGACAGGCGTCTTATCCGCATGGCTGTAACGGATCGTGCAGCCGCGTCTCGATCCCTGAGTCAACAGATGGGGACGTTTGCAAGACAACAAACATCTGAACGAACAGTTCGACGACGTTTTAGCAGCATGGACTATCAGCTCGGAGACCATGGCTGCGGTTACCCTTGACACTGCTTCACAGACAGGAGCGCCTGCGATGGTGTACTCAACGACGAACCTGGGTGCACGAATGGCAAAACGTCACTTTTTCGGATGAATCCAGGTTCTGTTTACAGCATCATGATGGTCGTATCCGTGTTTGGCGGAATCGCGGTGAACGCACATTGGAAGCTTGTATTCGTCATCGCCATACTGGCGTATCACCTGGCGTGATTGGTTACACGTCTCGGTCACCTCTTATTCGCACTGACGACACTTTGAACAATGGACGTTACATTTCATATGTGTTACGACCCGTGACTACCCTTCATTCGATCCCTGCGAAACACTACATTTCAGCAGGATAATGCACGACCGCATGTTGCAGGTCCTGTACGGGCCTTTCTGGATACAGAAAATGTTCGACTGCTGCCCTGGCCAGTACATTCTCCAGATCTCTCACCAACTGAAAACGTCTGGTCAATGGTGGCCGAGCAACTGGCTCGTCACAATACGCCATTCACTACTCTTGATGAACTGTGGTATCGTGTTGAAGCTACATGGGCAGCTGTACCTGTACACGCCATCCAAGCTCTGTTTGACTCAATGCCCAGGCGTATCAAGGCCGTTATTGCGGCCGGAGGTGGTTGTTCTGGTTACTGACTTCTCAGGATCTATGCACCCAAACTGCGTGAAAATGTAATCACATGTCAGTTGTAGTATAATACGTTTGCCCACTGAATACCCGTTTATCATCTGCATTTTTTCTTGGTGTAGCAATTTTAATGGCCAGTGGTGTACGTCCGCGACATTGTCCCCACGTACGTCGGCGAGTCCACAGACGCAGCGTAGCCAGTGAACGTATTGTTTTCGAGGCGGCGTGGGTTGGGAGACCAGTAGGCAGCCAGCGCGGTCGCGGCCGCAGTGCCCCGTCGCGGCGGCACGCAGACGACGTAAACGCACAGTGCCGACCGGCGGCAGTCGCGCTCGAGCCTCTGCCTGGACCCGCCTGCGCCGGCATTTGTCAGGCCGAACAAAGCGTCCGCCGCCGCGGGCAGCAGTTAATTAGTCCACACCGGAATTGTTTCAGCTGGACCGGCGCGGCGCCTCCATCGTTTTATATTACGTGCCGCACACTGCCTCCTAAGCGTCCCACACCCCGATGAAGAGAATTATCGTTTTTCGTACATCAGCCTCGTTTTTTTTTATTTTAAACCCCGCTGCGCTGTGAAATTAGAGGCGTTACAAAAAGTTTGGAATACTAATTTCCATCTTCCAAAGCCATATAGCCCCACGAGCAATTGAATTAGACACACCTGCCTAGAAGCGCGCAGCAACGCATTAGTGCACCTGTGACGGCGGCAACACGTCGTGGGATGGACTCCGTGTGATAAGACATCGCATGGGAGAGCATTTATGACCGGAAGGCATTCGGTACAATCCTCCATTCTTGTTTAGTGAACAAAACACGAGCTTCTACATCTACATCTACATCTACATACATACTCCGCAATCCACCATACGGTGCGTGACGGAGGGTACCTCGTGCCACAACTAGCATCTTCTTTCCTTCTACATCTACATCTACATCTACATCTACATGATTACTCTGCAATTCACATTTAAGTGCTTGGCAGAGGGTTCATCGAACCACAATCATACTATCTCTCTACCATTCCACTCCCGAACAGCGTGCGGGAAAAACGAACACCTAAACCTTTCTGTTCGAGCTGTGATTTCTGTTATTTTATTTTGATGATCATTCCTACCTATGTAGGTTGGGCTCAACAAAATATTTTCGCATTCGGAAGAGAAAGTTTGAAATTTCGTAAATAGATCTCACCGCGACGAAATACGTCTTTGCTTTAGTGATTTCCATCCCAACTCACGTATCATATCTGCCACACTCTCTCCCCTATTACGTGATAATACAAAACTAGCTGCCCTTTTTGGCACCCTTTCGATGTCCTCCGTCAATCCCATCTCGTAAGGATCCCACACCACACAGCAATATTCTAACAGAGGACGAACGAGTGTAGTGTAAGCTGTCTCTTTAGTGGACTTGTTGCATCTTCTAAGTGTCCTGCCAATGAAACGCAACCTTTGGCTCGCCTTCCCCACAATATCATCTATGTTGTCTTTCCAACTGAAGTTGATCGTAATTTTAACACCCAGGTACTTAGTTGAATTGACAGCCTTGAGAATTGCACTATTTATCGAGTAATCGACTTCCGAGGGATTTCTTTTGGAATTCATGTGGATCACCTCACACTTTTCGTTATTTAGCGTCAACTGCCACCTGCCACACCATACAGCAATCTTTTCTAAATCGCTTTGCAACTGATACTGGACTTCGGATGACCTTACTAGACGGTAAATTACAGCATCATCTGCGAACAACCTAAGAGAACTGCTCAGATTGTCACCCAGGTCATTTATATAGATCAGGAACAGCAGAGGTCCCAGGACGCTCCTCTGAGGAACACCTGATATCACTTCAGTTTTACTCGATGATTTGCCGTCTATTACTACGAACTGCGACCTTCCTGACAGGAATTCACGAATACAGTCGCACAACTGAGACGATACCCCATAGGCCCGCAGCTTGATTCCACTCCCAAACAGAACGAGGGAAAAATGACTGCCTATATGCCTCTGTACGAGCCCTAATCTCTCTTATCTTATCTTTGTGGTCTTTCCGCGAAATGTAAGTTAGTGGCAGTAAAATTGTACTGCAGTCAGCCTCAAATGCTGCTTCTCTAAATTTCCTCAGTAGCGATTCTCGAAAAGAACGCCTCCTTTCCTCTATAGACCCCACCCGAGTTCCTGAAGCATTTCCGTAACACTCGCGTGATGATCAAACCTACCAGTAACAAATCTAGCAGCCCGCCTCTGAATTGCTTCTATGCCCTCCCTCAATCCGACGTCATAGGGATCCCAAACGCTCGAGCAGTACTTAAGAATAGGTCGTATTAGTGTTTTATAAGCGGTCTCCTTTACAGATGAACCACATCTTCCCAAAATTCTACCAATGAACCGAAGACGACTATCCATACTAGTCCCACTTCATATGGCTCTGCAATGTTACGCCCAAATATTTAATGGATGTGATTGTGTCAAGCGCTACACTACTAATGGAGTACTCAAACATTATGGGATTCTTTTTTCTATTCATATGCATTAATTTACATTTATCTATATTTAGAGCTAGCTGCCATTCTTTACACCAATCACAAATCCTGTGCTAGTCATCTTGTATCCTCCTACAGTCACTCAACGGCGACACCTTCCCGTACACCACAGCATCATCAGAAAACAGCCGCACATTGCTATCCACCCTATCCAAAAGATCAATTACGTAGCTTAATGTGTATCCGACCAGATTTTTGACGTTTCGGCACTTCCTAGCAGATAGAACGCAACAACTGGTTCTCAACGGGATGAAATCGACAGATGTGAAGATAATGTCAGGGGGAATTAAAAGAAGTGTTACAGGACCGTTAGTATTAACAACAAATCACAGTATGAATCTGAGCATCACCGGTAACATTTCGGAGGTTATTCAGTGGTACTCGTATTTTTGTGTAAGGGGCTCGTGGTCTCCGTGGTCTATACATAAACTGAAGTTCCCAACCGTCTTTTTCTGTCTTTATGTGAAGTCATATCTCAGGTATCTTGACACGGTTTTCACTAAGAGATGGACCCATCCAGGAGGTAGGTTTGAGTATATTATTTACCAGGGCAAAGTAGTGTCTCCAAACTTTTTATGTGAAGACTCTTAAAGCTTTTTAACTAAAACAAGCCTTATTAACATTCTACATCTTTATTCTTCATGTCTACATATTTATTCTTCAACATAGTCTACCGAGCGAGATGGCGCACTGGTTAGCCCACTGGACTCCTAATCGAGGGGTCCATCCTGATTTAGGTTTTCCGTGATTTCGCTAAATAGCTTTAGGCAAATGTCGGGATGGTTCCTTAGAAATGGTACGGCCGAGTTCCTTCCCCATCTTTCCGGTGGGACCGATGACCTCGCTGTTGAGCTGTCCCCCAGATCAACCAATCAACCAACACAGTGACCCCGTCGACGAACACATTTCACACAAAGACAGACCGATTTGTTGATACCATCACTGTAGAACTTCGTTGAGAGACCCACAACTTCACCTCCGCTTACATCCCTTCATCATTACCAAAGCGAAATCCTCAAAGGCGTTCTTTAAGTATTACCACTAGGCCAGACCGTCCAGCTGAATCGGTAGTAATGATGCAATTACGTTTTACTCGCTTTGTTGCCCCTACTTACCAACGTTCCGTTGAAAATTTCTTCACAAAAGCAAGACATTTTAAATATGTGTAATATTTGTAAAACGTACAACACAAAATACAGTTTTCTATGCGATACTATGGTTCCACAATTAGCTGAATTTGTACGCTTTTTTGTGTTACTACAGTTTTGACTCGAAGGCCATTTTCAAACTCCTGAAATTACATACTAGAATAACATTACAGTTTACATAGTTACAGGGTTAGCTAGCAATGATACGAATATATAGATTTAATTGACATGAAGAACGCTCCACCTACACATAAATTTGTGCAAATTGCACTGCGCCAAAAATAAAAATAAGAAAATATAAAGGACAGTTGTTAAACTATAATTCTCATAGATAGCAGTGTTCGTGAGCATGATTAACCACTTGTTTCTCATTAATAGTCATTATGAGAAACCATGACTGCTCAGAGGAATAATCAAACAACCAAATCGTTACTTCAACAAACACTCGTGGTATCAAGATAACTCAACGTTTGCGTATATATCCATACTATTACCCAGATGAACTTAAACGAAGTTGCATTGCCTGTCAAAGAGCGAAGTTATGCGCCGTTCTAGATTCAGCAACGAGATGACGAAAAGTTGTAATGCCGCAAGAGCATTGAAAAGATAAATGTGGTTTACTCGAGGTATGAAATTAAGTAACAAGGAAAGTTACAGTATTCATTAGGCAAAAAAATTACCTGATGATAAAACATATATAAATTGAAAGGTATAGGTTATTGTTAGTCAGGGCCATTCTTTTTTAGGGATTATTAAAAGTCAGATTGCATTGCGCTAAAAATATTGTGTGTCCGTTTAGTGTTGATCAGAATAAGTAAAGAGAGTAATGTCTGAGTACGTTCAGTTTTGCTCAGCTGTTTGAAAAGCAAATAATGTAAGAGGTTTATCAGCACAGTCATTCATTAATTTTTCTAAGGGGTCGTTTCAGAATTACAAATATTAAATAAAAATCTGAAGGCAAAAGAACATAATTATTGATAATAAATTCTGCGCAGTCATTGGAAACCAGATGACATTTTAATATAGAATAATGTCGTATACAACGTGTCTCAAACCCTTTGGGTGAAAATGAAATAGGTGCTAGTGGGTCCACAACTGATTATATTGAGATTAGTAACCAATGCTGCGAAACGCACATTTATGTGTTATGAACAGATACACGATAAACCTCATAAAAACGTAGCTCATAGCCACCGTTCAGAGCGACGACCACCAGTTCAATGCATGTACTGTAATGAGCAAAGATCCCAAGTATATGCTGAACAATGGAACACGCACAAGCAATGGGTCATAAACAGCATACACCCCTGGCCACCAAACAGACATAATTCACACAGCTCATATATAACACATGTATCATGTGACGGCTGCATGCATCGCACAGGCTCATTAACCAGTGCCACTAGCACACCACTATCCCTGGAGTCAGTTGTGCATTGCATCAGACAGCTTGTGATGCGTCCATGGTGAGGTGTGTTACTATGTACGTATAATGCGTGAGGCGTGGTTAAAAATGGCCAGGGTTCCCTCAAAGACATGTCCGAACGCCAGACTTTGAGAAGATGGTGTTGCATCGTGTGGCCGTCCACCTAGCAATCAGCACACGCCAAATTGCTGGTGAAACGCATACTTCGAAGGATACAGTGTGGAGAATACTGGTGGAATATATATTGCATCCTTATCATAAATAACTTGTGCAAACACTGGGACCAACAGATTTTGATTTCCACATTCACATCTGTCAACGCATTATCCTACACAGTGCTGCAGTGCCCAAACTTCGTACAGTTTGTATTGTTTATGGATCAGGTCTCGTTCACCTGTGATGGTGTTTTTAGCAGTCACAGCAAAGAAGTCTGAAGTGAGGACAATACCCTCGTCATCTATACTGGAGGTCACCAGCAACTATTGTCCGTGTATGGATGGATATTGTCCAAGATCACCTAACAGAATATTATTTGCTGCCTCCCCATTTAAGTGGTCCATGTTACCTGGTGTTCCTGCGAGATGTGCTGTCACTGTTCTTAGAGACTGTACCCCTTGTTGCCTGCGAAAGGATGCGTTTGCAATACGACGTTGCACCAGCCCACTCCGATGTTAATATTTGCAAGAACCTGAACAACACCTACTCTCATCGTTGGGTTGGGAGGTCTTGTCCCACGGCCAGCGCGATCGCCGTTATCTCACGCCTCTGGACTTTTCCCTTGGAGCTACGTCAAGACGTTGGTGTATGAAACCCCCGTAGAATCGGATGAAGACATGCTTGCTAGGGCCAGTATGCCTATCTCCTGATACAACAGAGACCAGGGATCTTTGAGAGAGTACGGCAGAACTTCATGTGCAATTATTACGTATGCATTGAGACTGGAGGTCGTCGCTTTGGACAATTACTCTGAGCCACATTGTTGTTATGCAGTGTGTCCATAACACAATAAATATATATTTCCGACCATTAGTCCCCTATTTCAATATTATCGGTTGTGGACCAATTATTACCTGTTTCAATTTGACCCAAAAGGTCTGAGGCAGCCTATATCTGACCTGCTCGAATGGCGTAATGCGCAGTGCAGTAGCTTCCGAAAGAGGGAAGTGAGTCTGCCCATTCTCGAACCCGCGCGAAGGATTAACGATTGTGGGACTGTACATGGCCAGTCTGTGTGGTTTTTGGGCGGTTTCCCACACTCGTTTAGGCACATGCTCGGCTGGACCCCACAATCGGCATCAGAGGACAAAGAAACAACCAAACAGTTAAAATATAATAACACACAGAATGAAGTTTACAACGTTCATAGGCGGATGGTGCGCATGACTTACTTCCCTTCGAATACCTTGCGAGTTTGGCCGTCCACAAAGTGAAACAATCAAATAACAGTTTACCAAATCATGAAAAATCAGAGTCTGTAATGGACGGGATAAGCAGTTGGGAAAATGAAAAAAAAATCATTTCATGTATCTAAAACTAAACAAAATGGCAAATTTCTATATATACCTGGAGTAGCTGTGTGCTCCCCTATGGCTGGTGCTGGCGGCGTAGTATCACGAAAAATCTGAGGAGCCGCCAGCACCAGCCTATAGGGTGAAAAAAAATCTGAAGATGGCTTGTAGGTAAGCCGAAACCGATTAATAAGAAATATTATTGCGATTTCGACTGTTCATTTTTAAATAAATATTAATTTTAATCTATTGTGGACTCCCTGTAGGATACTTAGTAGGTGAGGTTTCCATTTTAGCCGTTGGTCGAAGGTTAGTGCAAGGTATTTTACTGTGTTAGTTTGCTGGATGGGATGGTTCGAATGGTGAGGTAGAAGTCATGGAGATGGAAAATGTGGATGGTGCCTGGATTTTGGAGAGGTTAATCAGCCATTGGATACACCAGAAACTAAACTGGTTGAGATGGAGGAGTCATTGGGATTTCTGAATGTAGGACAGTGATCGGTGTCATCAGCATACTGAAGGAGGTGGATGGGAGGAGGGTCCCGCGCCCGGGTTCCTGAGTTCGATTCCCGGCAGGGTCAGGGATTTTCTCTGCCTCGTGATGACTGGGTGTTGTGTGATGTCCTTATGTTAGTTAGGTTTAAGTAGTTCTAAGTTCTAGCGGACTGATGACCATAGCTGTTAAGTCCTATAGTGCTCAGAGCCATTTGAACCATTTGGGAGGAGGTGGGTTGGGCATATTGACAGTGTATAAGAGGTAAAGGTGAGGGAACCTTGGGGCACCCCTGCAGTGGGGTGGAAGGTACAGGAATTGATATTGTTAACAATGATGTAGGATAGGCGATTGGAGAGGAAGGATGCAATAGGGCAGACATAGTTGACTGGAAGTGCTCAAGTCTGGAGTTTGAAATGGAGACCAGAATGTCATATGCAGTCATATGCTTTCTCTAGGTCAAGGGAGACAAATGGCAGATGTATAATTGTTGAGCTGCTGGGATAGAAAATGGGTGAGGTTCAGAAGTTGATAATCAGCAGAGAGAGAGGGACAGGAGCCACACTAGGTAACAGGAAGCACATGGTCGTGGTGCAGATGGTGGTGGATGTATCAGAAGAGGATGGATTCAAAGACCTTATTGCACACTGAGGTGAAGCAGATGGGGTGACGTGAGGAAGTATCAGTGGGGGGTTCGTTTGGTTTGAGGAATAGTAAGATTCTGGCGACTTTTTACGGGTCTAGATAGTAGCCTGTTGAGAGGATTGTGGAGTAAGGGTGATAATGAGATAGGTCATTCTTTGAGGTGTCAGCAGGTAACACGTTCATTACAGGTAATGTGTTGTGTTTTCTGTGAAGTACTTATTTTATGTCCTGTGGTGTGATTGGGGTGTTTAATTTTGTGTCTGGTATGTTGTTCAAGTACCAGAAACTGGGAGTCATTGACGTTAATGTGATATCCATGTATTCATGGGCAGTAAGGAATAGGGAGTAATCAGAGAGAGAGAAGTTATCAGAGACAAAGGATGTGAAGTGACTGGCTTTGCTCAGGTGATGTAGCATCGAGTCTGGTGCATGCCTTTTGGCTTAAGTAAATTTCTCGTGTGTAGTTGTTGTTGCCAGCAGGTGTGTCAGTGTATCCCAGTCATGAGTCAAGAGGAAGGAGTGACACAATCGGCAGGGATGATGGAAACAGAGTAAAGCTTGTGGTGGGAAAATGGGGCAATGAGGATATATGGCTTTAATAGAGATATGGGCTGTGATAAGGTCTGTTGCAGGAAGGTCTGTTGGGAGATATCAGCAGGTTGCTGGAAGGGTAGGGGGTGGCTTCCAATCTATGCACTTACTGATTCCTAATAGGCATTCCGGTTGGCATGGGATTGGTCATGAACAGCTTTTGGATGGAGATTGGGATGAGGTGCATGGAGATAGGAGAGATAGGATACTGTATGGGGTGCAGTGAGGAGGACAAGTTGGTGGTCACTTCCATTTGGATTGAGAACTTCTGCAGTGAGATGTAAAAGATGTTGGGAGATGCAAGGACAACAACTGGGGTGGTGTCACTTTCAGGATAGGTGTGCTGTAGGTGAGGACAATGTCACATTGGAGGGAGTGGTAAACTGATGCCACTGCCAGAGTTCTGCAGGGTATCTACTACTGATGTTGAGGTCAATGGCAATAATATAGGTGCAAAAGAAGTGACCGATGTGGGTGAGAAATCATAGGGGATGGGATTATTAGGTCGAATGTAGCACAGGTAACAGGGTTTCAAAGAAGAGGCTAAAGATAAGGTGTTCAGTGGGATTATTGAATAAGGGTTGTGGCCAAACGAGGATGTTCCTGTGAGGGCCAATTTCTACTCCACCTCTGGCCAAGAGGAGAGGGTTATCAGTGATATGGAGGATACAGGAAGGGGTACAGATGGTGTGGTGTAGTTGGAGGATCATTGAGGATGAATGTAGCGAAGTTGTGTTGTGACAGGATATGCATAAAAAGACGCTTGCAGGTAGTTAGGAAGCAGATGTTGCTATATAGGTTGCTGCAGTGCTGAAGTGCCATGATGAGCAGCTAGGAAGTGGGTTGTGGGGCTTAGAGTGGAGAGATACATAAGAGGGTTTTGAGATGGGTGAGGACAAATTGGACTTTGTTGTTGAGGTGGAATACTGACTGGGCGGCAAGGGAGATTTTCTGAAGGGTGTGTGGTCGTTGGAATTGGTGGATATTTTGGAGGACAATAGTAAGGAAATGGATGATGTCTCTAGCAGTGGGAGGCGGGTGTAGGAAGTTATTAGGTTGGATGGAATGGTCAATAGGAAGGACAGACACAGTTAATTCAGGTTCGACGGGTGGGGTTTGGCCTTGCACTTGGTGGAGTAAGTGGGGTGGGTATCATTGAAGGTGTTGCAGATGGGATTGTGGGGGTGAGGGGAAGGAAGGGTTCTTACAATCAGCACCAAGGGGGTTGTTATACAGAAGACTTCTTGGTATTGTAGAATTCGTGGGAGGGGAGGATTTGGAAAGTTCGATTTCGTGACAGCAGCTGTAGATAAGGGCTGCCTTCATGAGGACGCAACCGATGGTGGGAGGATGCTTTGTGAATACTTAGATGAGGAAGGTGGACCAGAGTTTACTCTGGGTTTTTTGGTGACTATAGGCTGGGGTAGTGGTTGAGAAATTGGTGGGGTATGGCGCTGGACAGGTCCTTCCAGTGGGGTGGAGTCAGTATGGCTGCTGGTGTAGTGACGGTGGTGCAGCGAGCTGTAGCTCGTGCAGGTGTTGCAGAGGTAGTGAAGAGTGTGGGAAAGGTGGGGAGTGGAAGATAGGCAAAAGAAAAAGTTGAGGGGGGGGGACACTGTGAGGAGAGGGGTGGACTTATGGTGGTGGGCCACAGGAAGCGCTACATATAGTGATGGTGAGAAGAAGGGAGGGTGAAGAAGTGGTGGGATAAGGCGCTGGACAGACCCTTCCTATGGGATGGTGTCAGCGTGGCTGCTGGTAAGATGGTGTTGTGGCGTGATGGAGATGGTTCGGGTATCCATCATGGGTTGAGGAGTCGGGAATATGGTGGACACGTAACGGCGACAGAGCATCGCCGAGATGCTGGAGGATAGGTTCTACGGTGTACGATATGAAGTTATGTTGGCAGATAAGGACTGGAGGCGATAGAAACGAAGACAAGTAAATGAATCGGTGAGGAGGTGCAGCGGCGGCGGCGGCGGTGTCGGTGTCGGTGGAGGTGATGAAGAGGAGGATAGACACGAATGCGGGAGAGTGACGGCGGTGGCAGCTGTGGCGACGGCGGAGGATGAACACACACTCACAGAAAAAAGTCTCGATGGCACAAACAAAATTATAACGATGAATTGACGCAGGGCATCAGTTGGAGGGGGGGGGCGAGAGGGGGGGGGGGGGTGATGTGAAACCAACAGTAACAACGACCGAACTAGCGGAAGAGACTGCTAGTCGGTTGGTGCCGGATGTGTGACGAGGACTTACTCCGTTCCGAAGTGTATAGCTCGCTGCAAGTGTTACGCGCATGCCTCAAAATCGTGTTAACAGACGGACCACACTTCCCAGCGTCGCGCTGGTCCTCCGCATTAGCGCTCGCGGCGGCTGTTGATGCACTCTTTGCAGACGACGGAGTACATAGAGCCCCGTCATCTCGACGATTTCACGACAGTGTGTACCAACAGCCCTGGCGAGCCGGCGCTGGGAAGTAGGGTCCGTCAGTCAACACGATTCTTGAGAGTTTCAGAGTCAGTATTAGAAAACGATTGACTAGTACAGGGGAGAAGATTACAGTAGAAGACGAATTGGTAGCTTTGAGAGATGAAATAGTGAAGGCAGCTGAGAATCAAATAGGTAAAAAGACAAGGTGCAGTAGTAATCGTAGGATATCACAGGAGATATATTTTACTGTTGAAAGGAGGAAATATAAAACTTCAGCAAATGAAGCTTCTAAAAAACTGAGATTGACAGGAAGTGCAAAATGGCCAAGTAGGAATGGTTAGAGGGAAAATGGATTTAAAAGCATGTATCACTAGAAATAAGATAGGCACCTCCTACGGGAAATTAAAGATCGAGAACTTAGATGGAGAACCACTGCTAAGAAAAGAAGGGTAAGCTGAAAGGTGGAAAGGGTATATATTGGGTCTGCACAAGGGAGATCAAGGCAATATAACAGAAAGGGAAGAAGACGTAGATGATGATGGGATGTCAGACGTGATACAGAGAGAGGACTTTGATAGAGCACTGAAAGACCTAGGCCCGGGTATAGATGACATTGAGTCAGAACTACTGATAGATATGGGAGAGACAGCTCTGACAAAACTATTCTATCTCGTGTCCAAGATGTATGAGTCAAATGAAATACCCCACAGTCTTCAAGAAGAATGTAATAATTTCAATTTAAAAGAAAGTAGTTTCTAACAGGTTTGAATACTACCGAAAAATCAGTGTATTAAGTCATGGTTGCAAAATACTAACACGAAATCCTTACAGAAGAATGGAAAAACTGGTGGAAACCAGTCACGGGGAAGGTCATTTTGGATTCTGGAGAAATTTAGGAACATGTGACGCAATACTAACACTTCGACTTGTCTTGCTTGTCCTGAAAGATAGATTAAGAAGAAGAAAACTTACGTTTATAGCATTTATAGACTTAGAGAAAGCTTTGACAATGTGGACTTTAAAATTCTCTTTGAAATTTTGAAGGCAGCAAGGGTAAATTACATGGAGCGAAAGGCTGTTTACAACATGTACAGAAACCAAATGGTAGTTACAAAAGTAGGTGGGTATGAAAGGGAAGCAGTGGTTGAGAAGGAAATGAGACCAGGTTGTAGCCTATCCCTGATGTTATTCAATCTGTAAATTGAGCAATCAGTAAAGGAAACAAAAGATAAATTTAGAGAAGAATTAAACATCAGAGAGAAGAAATAAAGACTTTGGGACTTTCTGATGACATTGTCATTGTGTCAGAGACAGCAAAGGCCTTTGAAGAACAGTTGAACGAAAGGGCCAGTGTCAAGAAAGGGAATGAGATGAACATCAGCAAAAGCAAAATAGAGATTATGGAAGGAAGCAGTATTATATCAAGTGATGCTGAAGGAATTGGATTAGCAAATGAAACCATTAAAATAGTAGATTTGGGCAGCAAGATAACTGATGATGGCCGAAGTCGAGAGCATATAAACCGATGACTGACAATGGTAAGAAAAGCGTTTCTGACGAAGAGAAATTTGGGAACATCGAATGTACGAATATAGATTCAAGTGTTGGCAAGTCTTTTCTGAATGCATTTGTCTGGAGTATAGCCATGCGTGGAAGTGAATCATGGAAGATAAACAGTTTATATAAGAAAAGACTAGAGGCTTCTGATGTAGTACTACAGAATCATGTTGAAGAATAGATTAATATATCGCATAACTAACGAGAAGGTACTGAATATAGATATGGAGACAAGATATTTGTGGCATAACCTGACTAGAAGAAGGAGTCGGTTGATAGGACACATTCTGAGACATCAAGGGATCGCCAATTTAGTATTGGAAGGAAGTGCAGGGGAGTGAGAATAATAGTGGAGACCAAGAGATGAAACAGTAAGCAGATCCAGAAGGATGTAGGTTGATGTAGTAATTCAGTGACGAAGAGGCTTGTGCAGGATAGAGTAACATGGAGAGCTGCATCAAATCAGTTTTCGGACTGAAGACCAGAACAGCTACGTCCCGAGAGAAGTCGGGCAACATATTGCTTCCTCCGACACATGAAAGGATGTTTCCACAAAATAAGAGGAACGCTCCTATTGGTCGGAAAAAGCCGTGACATGGAGCACGAAAGGACCCAGGTGGGGGACAGTTTTGCTACGAGAAAGACAAGATCGAAATTTTCGGGGGCACTTCTGAACTGGCGTCAAGTGCAGAACAGAGCACATAATGCTCTGTAGGACGCAGAGGAGAAATCTGTGTGAACACTGCGTTCACTGCGGCTGACATTCAGCTAGATATTAGCTGTAGCATCGATCAGCTTCATCTGCGGACAAACGAACCAGCCACTTAGTTAATTGTTCTTGCGAGAACTGAGAGGGCATTGTAATATTATGCACGCTGCTCCAGCCATGTGCGTGTGAAATGGGCTTTCACGGTTTGTTAATACCACCCAAGGGTGAATGACGGATGGTGTGGACCAAAGGGATTTCAGGCACTTCATTCACTGTTTATTTTTTTACAACACACTTCTTTATTAAAAACATTGATAATACTTTTAAAAGGAAACAACACAACAGGCCTTGTAAATCGCCGAACTGCACAAGTGAACTACTAAAAATAATCGTTAATATGTTTAGGAACACAATAAACTTCAACTCACAAATAGCATTCAGTTGTTTACCAATTAATTAAATGTCTGTTCAAGGCAATTTCCCCACATAATCAACCCAACTCAGTACACTTCCTTGCTATTAAATGTCTGCATAAGTTAATGGCCAAACATAGTAACCTCTGAACAACAATTCAATTGACTTAAAAAAAAACACAACCACCTACATCTACATCTACATTTATACTCCGCAAGCCACCCAACGGTGTGTGGCGGAGGGCACTTTACGTGCCACTGTCACTACCTCCCTTTCCTGTTCCAGTCGCGTATGGTTCGCGGGAAGAACGACTGTCTGAAAGCCTCCGTGCGCACTCTAATCTCTCTAATTTTACATTCGTGATCTCCTCGGGAGGTATAAGTAGGGGGAAGCAATATATTCGATACGTCATCCAGAAACGCACCCTCTCGAAACCTGGCGAGCAAGCTACACCGCGATGCAGAGCACCTCTTTCGCAGAGTCTGCCACTTGAGTTTGTTAAACATCTCCGTAGCGCTATCACGGTTACCAAATAACCCTGTGACGAAACGCGACGCTCTTCTTTGGATCTTCTCTATCTCCTTCGTCAACCCGATCTGGTACGGATCCCACACTGATGAGCAATACTAAAGTATAGGCCGAACTAGTGTTTTGTAAGACACCTCCTTTGTTGATGGATTACATTTTCTAAGGACTCTCCCAACGAATCTCAACCTGGTACCCGCCTTACCAACAATTAATTTTATATGATCATTCCACTTCAAATCGTTCCGCACGCATACTCCCAGATATTTTACAGAAGTAACTGCCACCAGTGTTTGTTCCGCTATCATATAATCATACAATAAAGGATCCTTCTTTCTAAGTATTCGCAATACATTACATTTGTCCATGTTAAGGGTCAGTTGCCACTCCCTGCACCAAGTGCCTATCCGCTGCAGATCTTCCTGCATTTCGCTACAATTTTCTAATGCTGCAACTTCTCTGTATACTACAGCATCATCCGCGAAAAGCCGCATGGGACTTCCGACACTATCTACTAGGTCATTTATATATATTGTGAAAAGCAATGGTCCCATAACACTCCCCTGTGGCACGCCAGAGGTTACTTTAACGTCTGTAGACGTCTCTCCATTGATAACAACATGCTGTGTTCTGTTTGCTAAAAACTCTTCAATCCAGCCACACAGCTGGTCTGATATTCCGTAGGCTCTTACTTTGTTTATCAGGCGACAGTGTGGAACTGTATCGAACGCCTTCCGGAAGTCAAGAAAAATAGCATCTACCTGGGAGCCTGTATCTAATATTTTCTGGGTCTCATGAACAAATAAAGCGAGTTGGGTCTCACACGATCGCTGTTTCCGGAATCCATGTTGATTCCTACATAGTACATTCTGGGTTTCCAAAAACGACATGATACTCGAGCAAAAAACATGTTCTAAAATTCTACAACAGATCGACGTCAGAGATATAGGTCTATAGTTTTGCGCATCTGCTCGACGACCCTTCTTGAAGACTGGGACTACCTGTGCTCTTTTCCAATCATTTGGAACCTTCCGTTCCTCTAGAGACTTGCGGTACACGGCTGTTAGAAGGGGGGCAAGTTCTTTCGCGTACTCTGTGTAGAATCGAATTGGTATCCCGTCAGGTCCAGTGGACTTTCCTCTGTTGAGTGATTCCAGTTGCTTTTCTATTCCTTGGACACTTATTTCGGTGTCAGCCATTTTTTCGTTTGTGCGAGGATTTAGAGAAGGAACTGCAGTGCGGTCTTACTCTGTGAAACAGCTTTGGAAAAAGGTGTTTAGTATTTCAGCTTTACGCGTGTCATCCTCTGTTTCAATGCCATCATCATCCTGGAGTGTCTGGATATGCTGTTTCGAGCCACTTACTGATTTAACGTAAGACCAGACCTTCCTACGATTTTCTGTCAAGTCGGTACATAGAATTTTACTTTCGAATTCACTGAACGCTTAACGCATAGCCCTCCTTACGCTAACTTTGACATCGTTTAGCTTCTGTTTGTCTGAGAGGTTTTGGCTGCGTTTAAACTTAGAGTGAAGCTCTCTTTGCTTTCGCAGTAGTTTCCTAACTTTGTTGTTGTACCACGGTGGGTTTTTCCCGTCCCTCACAGTTTTACTCGGCACGTACCTGTCTAAAGCGCATTTTACGATTGCCTTGAACTTTTTCCATAAACACTCAACATTGTCAGTGTCGGAACAGAAAATTTCGTTTTGATCTGTTACGTAGTCTGAAATCTGCCTTCTGTTACTCTTGCTAAACAGATAAACCTTCCTCCCTTTTTTTATATTCCTATTATCTTCCATATTCAGGGATGCTGCAACGGCCTTATGATCACTGATTCCCTGTTCTGTACATACAGATTCGAAAAGTTCGGGTCTGTTTGTTATCAGTAGGTCCAAGATGTTATCTCCACGAGTCGGTTCTCTGTTTAATTGCTCGAGGTAATTTTCGGATAGTGCACTCAGTATAATGTCACTCGATGCTCTGTCCCTACCACCCGTCCTAAACATTTGAATGTCCCAGTCTATATCTGGTAAATTGAAATCTCCACCTAAGACTATAACATGCTGAGAAAATGTGTGTGAAATGTATTCCAAATTTTCTCTCAGTTGTTCTGCCATTAATGCTGCTGAGTCGGGAGGTCGGTAAAAGGAGCCAATTATTAACCTAGCTCGGTTGTTGAGTGTAAACTCCACCCATAATAATTCACAGGAACTATCGACTTCTATTTCACTACAGGATAAACTACTACTAACAGCGACGAACACTCCACCACCAGTTGCATGCAATCTATCCTTTCTAAACACCGTCTGTGTCTTTGTAAAAATTTCAGGAGAATTTATCTCTGGCTTCAGCCAGCTTTCTGTACCTATAACGATTTCAGCTTCGGTGCTTTCTATCAGCGCTTGAAGTTCCGGCACTTTACCAACGCAGCTTCGACAGTTTACAATTACAATACAGATTGCTGCTTGGTCCCCGCATGTCCTGACTTTGCCCTGCACCCGTTGAGGCTGTTGCCCTTTCTGTACTTGCCCAAGGCCATCTAACCTAAAAAACCGCCCAGCCCACGCCACACAACCCCTGCTACCAGTGTAGCCGCTTGTTGCGGGTAGTGGACTCCTGACCTATCCAGCGGAACCCGAAACCCCACCACCCTATGGCGCAAGTCGAGGAATCTGCAGCCCACACGGTCACAGAACCGTCTCAGCCTCTGATTCAGACCCTCCACTCGGCTCTGTACCAAAGGTCCGCAGTCAGTCCTGACGACGATGCTGCAGATGTTGAGCTCTGCTTTCATCCCGCACCTAAACATGTTTACAGAATCATGGGAAAAAATGTATATACACCTGTTTAGCAAATGAACCACTTTCGGCCTGAGCCACCAACAACATAAGTCGTTCTCATTACCCACATAGAGCCACTCCAAGGTACTGGAAGCAAAACATAAGTCTTCCACATGTGCACCAAAGGCACGGTTTCCCAGACTGCCAGCCGTAAGAAACCAGCCAACACGCTCCCGCCACCAAGTACAGGAAGGCGTCGGGGTAGTAAACAACGCCCGCTACGGTGGGCGGGCGCGACTACGTAACTGCTTGCCACAGTGGGTCGGTTCCTCCCGCAGACTCTGCGAAGACCGGTGGCGAAATTAATGAAATTAGCACCACTTGTGACACAAAGGGCAAGCAACTCACCAACGTAATAAGGACATAAATTATTTGCGTATACAACGTGTCCAAAACAACTGTCTATCCACTACTTCCAGCACCTCAGAGGACACCACTTAACACAGTGAATTCAGAGTCATCTAAACATACCGCGCAATCTGCGCAAAACCACATAAACTTCCTGTGCATGAGCACACGGCGCTTAAAATAAGGAGTATTAACTTAACACAACATACAACTTCTAAATCTCCGGGTGACTGGCCTGGACTCGTGAAATGGATCTACTAACACATCATCATGGCCAATAAACCGCCTCCGCTCTCCACTTGCGAGGCACAAATAGGATATGTCCTGCAACACACTGATTAAAATATCTAAAACCGTGTTCGTTACAAGATTAACATTCAATGTCACAGGGAAACATTAATCAGAAACAGACATCGGTTCGTTTCAATAAACGCACAAATTACATGGCTGAAAAACACAACCAAGTCAGTGGCACATAAGAAGGTCAGTAATAGTAAGGCCCTTTATCATTTTCCCATTCAGAGGGGCATAAAACAATAACACTTAAGCAGAGAAGTATGAATGCATTTGAGCAATTCAGTGACTCACAACAACTAACCAGGAAAGTACTTGGGCTCGAACAAACAGATCTGTATGAACGTTTGCTTACATGACCATTATGTACCTCTGAATGTGCTGGTGGGTGTCGTTTTTCTGAAAAACTATGCACTCGTGCTCTAGATATCACTGTAGATGTAATTGTAGACGCCATACGCAATGCAGCAATCTTAACTATAAATGTAAATGCGGAATGTCAATAAAATGCACCGAGCAATACGAATGACTGCAAAACGCACAGTGAAGAAATGCAAGTTGATCGCATGGCGTATTTGCACAGTCTATAATATCAGTGCTGAACGCCACGTCAATGACACTTTTGAAGTTGTTCACTGGTTCACCAATATCGTAGCCAGCGTTCTGCCACGCGTAACGAAGCATTGGTCTGTATACTCCCGCAGATAACTGATTGTAAATGACAGAATGCATATTCATGATAAAGAATCTGTCGTGCAATTTCGGCTGCATATTACTGGAACGTAGTTTAATGAAGTCTGTTAATCTCTTGGCATATATTTTATATTGCCTGAAGAAATACACATCCAGAGGTTGTGCATATTTTTTAGTTTTAGGCGGAATAATTTTTAAATCTACATGTTTTCCACCAGATGCTTCCAGTAGTACTCGTTCATCCTTACGTCCAGACCAGGAGTCACAAAGTACTAATGACTTTCTCGACAAATTTGGATTCAAAACTGACAGAAAAACCGTCTTCAGATGTTGTTTCGCCATCTTCCCACTCACACTTGCAACGACGACGACATTTGGAGGGCATCGCGTTTCTATTTCCCTTAACACGCGGGGTCCAAACTTTCCACTGGATTCTTGGAAGCAAATATAGAGTTTGTCTGCCAAGTTCATAGTTGAACTGACTATGATCACAGTTCCATACAGAAATAATATCGATGTTTTCTCTCGTGATATGCTCATTGACGTCACCAGCAAACGTTTGAGCTCTTTCCATCAGCTCTTCTTCGTCATCCTTATCTTTTCGTGGTTGGAGCATAGGGATACGGCGTGATGTTATCCTAAACTCCTTTTTCAAATTAGTAATAAATCCTAGTGAAGCTGTAAAGTTTGTACACCCGAGATTTCTGGCTACGTCCAATGCCCAATGTTGTAAATGCCAATAATGAACGGCGGAACCGCGCTTCATCGAATTTCGCCATTACACGCTCCTTGATGGTCTTGAACAGCAGTGTACGATTTCCTTTCAAAACTGTATTTCCTTCTCTTTTCTTTGCCACGTAATCCAGTATGTTTTTAATATTCCTTTTAGACTTCAGTTTAGGGTATCTTTCCGAACGGTCTGAGGCACTGCAGTCATGGACTGTGCGGCTGGTCCTAGCAGAGGTTCGAGTCCTCCCTCGGGCATTGGTGTGTGTGTTTCTCCTTAGGATACTTTAGGTTAAGTAGTGTGTAAGCTTAGGGACTGATGACCTTAGCAGTTAAGTCCCATAAGATTTCACACACATTTTTAGGGTATCTTTTCAGAAGCTTGTCGTATGTGTCGAAACCTCTTACGTAATAATCATCGTACATATTCTCCAGTGTGTTGCCATCAAACGCCGTCATGATATTTGCAACTTTAACCTTCTTCTTGGGAGACGGATAGTATTCACTGTCACTGCTTCCATCGCCTCTTCCCGTACTTGCCGTAGCACTACCGTTTGCAATGAGTTGTTCGTCATTATCATCCCTATCATCATCATTATGTGTTAGTGTTACAACAGTATCTTAAGCTCATATTTCTGCACTATAATAGGTACCAGAAAACATGCGAATGATTCTTCTCCTACACCAATACCATCTTCACGAAGAAGGGTTCTTCGTAACTTCATCTCAACCAATCGCAAAACATTAGCAGGATTGATTACCAATCGCCGAGCCATCTGACGCTTCAATACACTAATAATGTCACAAAACGGAACTTTAGAGGCACACTGCACCGTCCCTACTGGTTCCGACTGGCGTACCGGAAGGTCAGTGTGCAATGCGGCATGGCATACGCAGATGCCTCTAACGGACGACTGCCGTGTTTTGCAGATGTGGGAGTATCACTAGTGCAATAAGAGACCTTTACATTATTTCTCACACGATTTTGGTGTATTTATGTTTGTTTGAGCCCAAGTACTTTCCTGGTAAGTTTTTAAATGCAGAACACAAGTCCTCACAGGATAAACGCGGCCTTACGCAATGGACTCCTAATAGTAAGGTCAAGCGTGCAAAGCACACTGCTCAATTAATACACCACAACGGCAAGCACACTCAGTAATCGCCAGAACGATGGACTGAGAACGAAATGCTGCTTATATCCAAACCAACTGTGCTCACAATGGCATCACATCAGTCACAGAGCCATAGAGACGAGAATGTAGTCACTAGAAGCAAACGGTAAATCCATCATAAACAAGGAAGCAGCATGTTCCCGACAGCATCGGCGCCTCTACGCACCAAGTCCGCCGCAAACGCCCAAACACAATCAGGTAACGTGGCAAACCTTTCTCTTGCCACCACACAGGGCGTCGGCAGACACGGCTTCACGCTTCGCGCGCTACTGCCTATCTAACTGTCTCTGCTCGCCCTCCAAAATCCAACTACTCGACTCACAGGTGCCTCGCCGACTACCCCCCACGAGGGGGCGCCACTTCTCTCTTTCCTCCGCGATACAGCGATAATATTATACGCGGTACGTTCGATAGCTGAAACCCGAGCCGCCACGGCTCACGTGCATATCGTCATATTTCAAGACTATGAATGAGTGCATGTTTTCTCGCCTCAATACAAACATAGAAGACTTTCTGTTGATAAAATCAGCGAAGGTTTTGATTAGCTTTTATAGGAATTTCAAAGGACGAGAGCAGCCATGCAGACGACAGCGCATAGCAGCTGAGGTAAATACCGCGAGCAGAGGCTTAACTTGCTGGTTCACCAGCTTGTTACCACTGTAAACTTGAGCAACTTTGGGTAATCTTTTGCTCAGCTTGTCACAAAACTAACCATACTCTGTAGACTTGATTGTCATCCGAGATGTGGAGGAGGTCCCGCCGGGACGCGATAGAGAGCACTGGGTGCACCTGACTGCAAACTGTTGCTCATGTCGGCACCAATGACTCCTGCCGTCTGGGTTCAGAGGTCATCCTCAGATCATACAAGCGGTTGGCGGAGTTGGTGAAGGCGGAAAGCCTCGCTCGAGGGGTGGAATCTGACCTAACTATTTGTTGTGTCGTTCCCAGAACTGATAGCGGTCCTCTGGTTTGGAGCCGAGTGGAAGGTTTAAACCAAATACTCAGACGATTCTACGGAGATCTGGGGTGCAAATTTCTCGACCTCCGCTATCAGGTGGAGAAATGTAGGATCCCCCTGAATAGGTCAGGCGTGCACTACACGCACGAAGCGGCTACAAGGGTAGCGGAGTACATGTGGAGTGCACATGTGGCTTTTTTAGGTTAGAGAATTCCCTCCCTAGACCCAACAAGACGCCACCTGAGACGCGATAAGGTAGCAGTAGGCAAAACGCAACAGGGAATGACAATATTAATTTGGTAATAGTAAACTGCAGGAGCATCTATAGAAAGGTCCCAGAACTGCTCTCATTAATAAACAGTCACTATGCCCACCAGTAATGAAATTCTACACTCAGATTAGAGTGTATACCTCAGAGACAGGCTGGACAGTGAAGGGGGAGGCGTGTTTATAGCGATAAAAAGTGCAATAGTATCGAAGGAAACTGACGGAGATCCAAAATGTGAAATAATTTGGGTGAAGGTCACGGTTAAAGCAGGCTCAAACATGGTAATTTGATGTCTCTATAGGCCCCCTGACTCAGCAGCTGTTGTGGCAGAACATCTGAAGGAAAATTTGGAAAATATTTCGAGTAGATTTCCCGACCATGTTATAGTTTTGGGTGGAAATTTTAATTTACCAGATATAGACTGGGAGACTCAAACGTTTATAACGGATGGCAGGAACAAAGAATCCAGTGAAATTTTTTTAAGTGCATTATCTGAAAACTACCTTGAGCAGTTAAACAGAGAACCGACTCGTGGCTATAACATATTGGACCTTCTGGTGACAAACAGACCCGAACTATTTGAAACAGTTAACGCAGAACAGGGAATCACCGATCATAAAGCGGTTACTGCATCGATTATTTCAGCCGTAAATAGAAATATTAAAAAAGGTAGGAAGATTTTCTGTTCAGCAAAAGTGAAAAAAAGCAGATTTCAGAGTACTTGACGGCTCAACACAAAAGTTTTATCTCAAGTACAGACAGTGTTGAGGATCAGTGGACAAAGTTCAAAACCATCGTACAATGTGCATTAGATGAGTATGTGCCAAGCAAGATCGAAAGAGATGGAAAAGAGCCACTGTGGTACAAAAACCGAGTTAGAAAACTGGTACGGAAGCAAAGGGAACTTTACAGCAAACACAAACATAGCCAAAGCCTTGCAGACAAACAAAAATTACATGAAGCGAAATGTAGCGTGAGGAGGGCTATGCGAGAGGCGTTCAACGAATTCGAAAGTTAAGTTCTATTTACTGACTTGGCAGAAAATCCTAAGAAATTTTGGTCTTATGTCAAAGCGGTAGGTGGATTAAAGCAAAATGTCCGGACACTCTGTGACAAAAATGGTATTGAAGCAGAGGATGACAGACTAAAGGCCGAAATACTAAATGTCTTTTTCCTAAGCTGTTTCACAGAGGAAGACTACACTGTACTCCCTTCTCTAGATTGTCGCACAGATGACAAAATGGTAGATATCGAAACAGATGACAGAGGGATAGAAAAACAATTAAAATCACTCAAAAGAGGAAAGGTCGCTGGACCTGATGGGATACCAGTTCGATTTTATACAGAGTACGCGAAGGAACTTGCCGCCCCCCCCCCCCCCCGCCCCTCTTGCAGCTCTCTAGAAGAGCGTAGCGTTGCAAAAGATTGGGAAAGGGCACAGGTCATCCCCGTTTTCAAGAAGGGACATCGAACAGATGTGCAGAACTATAGACCTATATCTCAATCAGTTGAAGAATTTTGGAACACGTATTGTGTTCAAGTATAATGACTTTTCTGGAAACTAGAAATCTACTCTTTAGGGATCAGCATGGGTTTCGAAAAAGATGATCGTGTGAAACCCAGCTCGCTCTATTCGTCCACGAGACTCAGAGGGCCATAGACACGGGTTCCCAGGTAGATGCCGTGTTTCTTGACTTCCGCAAGGCGTTTGATACAGTTCCCCACAGCCGTTTAGTGAACAGAGTAGGAGCATATGGACTATCAGACCAATTGTGTGATTGGATTGAAGAGTTCGAGCCTAACAGAACGTAGCATATCATTCTCAATGGAGAGAAGTCTTCCAAAGTAAGAGTGACTTCAGGTGTGCCGCAGAGGAGTGTCGTAGGACAGTTGCTATTCAAAATACACTGAGACTTTTTGCGGATGATGCTGTAGTATATCGATAGGTTGCAAGAGGATCTGCAACGAATTGACGTATGGTGCAGGGAATGGCAATTGCATCTCAATATAGACAAGTGTATTGTCCTGCGAATACATAGAAAGAAAGATCCTTTATCATTTACCTACAATGTAGCAGGTCAGCAACTGGAAGCAGTTAATTCCATAAATTATCTGGGAGTAGGCATTAGGAGTGATCTAAAATGGAATGACCATATAAAATTAATCGTCGGTAAAACAGATACCACACTGAGACTCATTGGAAAAATCCTAAGGAAATGCAGTCCGAAAACAAAGGAAGTAGGTTACAGTACACTTGTTCGCCCACTGCTTAATACTGCTCAGATAGTGTTGATAGAAGAGATAGGTTCAAATGGCTCTGAGCACTATGGGACTCAACTGCTGTGGTCATAAGTCCCCTAGAACTTAGAACTACTTAAACCTAACTAACCTAAGGACATCACACACATCCATGCCCGAGGCAGGATTCGAACCTGCGACCGTAGCGGTCGTGCGGTTCCAGACTGAAGCGCCTTTAACCGCGCGGCCACTCCGGCCGGCCATAGAAGAGATAGAGAAGATCCAACGGAGAGCAGCGCGCTTCGGTACAGGATCATTTAGTAATCGCGAAAGCGTTGCGGAGATGATAGATAAACTCCAGTGGAAGACTCTGCAAGAGAGACGCTCAGTAGCTCGGTACGGGCTTTTGTTGAAATTTCGAGAACATACCTTCACCGAGGAGTCAAGCAGTATATTGCTCCCTCCTACGTATATCTCGCGAAGAGACCATGAGGATAAAACCAGAGAGATTAGAGCCCACACAGAGGTATACCGACAATCCTTCTTTCCACGAACAATACGAGACTGGTATAGAAGGGAGAACCGATAGAGGTACTCAAGGTACCCTCCGCCACACACCGTCAGGTGTCTTGCGGAGTATGGATGTAGATATAGATGTAGATCCTAAATAGTACCAAACTTTGGACCAGAATCGGATGATTTATCGTAATATTGGCCAACTTCATGAAGTAGTAGTAAGAATAATGTTGTAAGGAAACCTCTAGTTAAAACTTTCTGTTGTTGTGTTTAGAGTTACTTCACTAACTCAGGACGAGATGTGTTATCTTGACAACTGTTCTAACATTGTCATGTTGCAAACTGTGAAAATTCATGTTTTTCTGTGAAAAAATTAGTATTAAAAACCCCTTTGTTTACAGTTTAAACACCGATGTAGAATAAGGGTCCACTCCTTACCCCAGTCATTTATTCTATAGACGTCTACGCACGTTAACGCACTCAAAGAGTGTTTCTGCTTAACTCTGACGGCCGGCCGCTGTGGGCGAGTGGTTCTAGGCGCTTCAGTCCGGAACCGTGCTGCTGCTGCGGTCGCAGGTTCGAATACTGCCTCGGGCTTGGATGTGTGTGATGTCCTTAGGTTAGTTAGGTTTAAGTAGTTCTAAGTCTAGGGGCTGATGACTTCAGGTGTTAAGTCCCATAGTGCTTAGAGCCATTTTTTGAACACTGACGAAAGAGAAAAGGAGTGAAGTGCCAGACACTGTGCTACAGAGAATCATGGACTATGGAGAAACCAAAAGAGAAGGAAGTCGAAGCGTTTGAAATGTGGTGCTACAAACGAATGTTGAAAGTAGATGGACAGATAAGGTAACGTCAAAAGCATGTTGCAAACATTGACAAGAAGAAAATACGGGACGGCAGAACATGTGTTACGACATCAAGGGATAACTTACTTGTTTCTTGAGTGAGATGTAGAGAGTAAAAAGGAAAATGTCCAACAGATAATCGAGAACGTTGGTTGCAAATGCATTTCTGAGATACACATGTTGGCAAAGGAGAGGAATTCGTGGTAGGCCACATCACACCAGTCAGAATAGTAATACAGTAATGAAAAAAAAGCCAAGTGCTATGCGTTCGTAATGAAATTCACGTAACAGCTGGCCAGCAGGTTAATTTCTATTAAAGCTCGTGCTGACGCTCAAACGTTTTTCTTTTCCGTATTGCTTGTTTCATGTCAGTTACGACATATTGGCGGTATTTTTAGAAAAGAATATTCAGTTTAATATTCGTTAATCAGATATCGCTTAGAAAACGCACGGCTACGTACTTGACTGTGAGTATCCTGCTCTCGACCACTGCTATTAAAAGTAAAGACGAGAGTTGGCACCGATAACTGTACTTTCTGGTAACATGATTTGGTCAAACAAAACTATACGGTTCCAGATATCTTCTCACGTCTTAGACATTATGATGTATATATGCGGACTGAAGCACCGAATAAAAATTTATACCAAAGTCGGGATTCAAACCGAGGTCTACTGCTCAGTAGACAGATGCGCTAACTTTTTTACAATATATATTTTATTTATAATAGATAACAAATTAACAGTTGTAGGTTACAAAAAAGTACAATTTCGCAGTTTTTCAAAGTAGCAGAAGGCTCAGCGTTATTGTCATTTCTCTCTTAATATGATTTTGTTTGTGGACTATTCCTACTTCCTCTCGAAAACAGAACCTCCTTCTTCTTAGCGGTATATTATTATGTAATTCGTAGCAGTTTAGAAGAATTAAATTTTTGTTCCGACTTTGTTTGAAATAGGGAACAAAGTATACACCTATATAAACTCGAGGTTTCCTTTCAAAAATAACTGTTTGATGTTTCCCTTTTTAACATCCTTATTTTTATAAAAAGTGTATGAATGGGCCCAATTTTTCCTTTTTCCAGTTGTTTCTGACAATTTTGTCCCTTTCTTCGTGTAAGTATAATTTGAATTCGGTTACAGACTCTTCTCCATCGTTGGTGACGAAGTATATGAGCCGCGTGATTCTTCTCGTCCTTGAAACCGGGAACTGTTTGAAAACCGTGAACATTACCTTCTTGGTGTTAATTTCAGCCGCTGTTGTCGTTATCAGTATTGCACATTTAACTTAATCCGCTTCCACAAGCCTAGGATTCGTGTACAGCCTACTGTGCGGTGCAGCGCTGCGTCAGTCAAGCCACAATGTTCACAGTAAAGGTTCAAAAAATGGTTCAAATGGCTCTGAGCACTATGGGACTTGACTTCTAAGGTCATCAGTCCCCTAGAACTTAGAACTACTTCAGCCTAACTAACCTAAGGACATCACACACATCCATGCCCGAGACAGGATTGGAACCTGCGACCGTAGCGGTCGCGCGGTTCCAGACTGTAGTGCCTAGAACCGCATGGCTACTCCAGCCGGCTCACAGTAAAGGTTCCCGGGCGTTTCAGGAGATGTCACAGTGATGCTGTCGGAAGCAGATCGTTTAAGAACATGTCAGCGGCCGAGCGCAACGCTGAACTTAGAGTCGTATCCGAAATTTTAGACCGAACTAGCTTCCATTTAAGAGCTTTGTATTTTATTTGGCTGGCTGGCATGTGGAGTGTTTCTCTCTGTATTTCTCCCATAGTCTTTTTCGTGGTGAAGTTCTTTTCATTTGCGACTTTTTCTATAAATCCCGTTGTGATTTTAAGAGCGCGAGTAATTTACGTGCGTGTCGGCTTTCACGAGTAGTACTACTTTTTGTGGTAATTCCCCACGCGGCCGTCAATAGATCCGACTGACTTGCTGGTTGTTTCAAGGGTTTTATAAACTATGAGGGCTGTGCATTTTTTCTGACAATCTATTAAACCTAATGCACCTTCATTGGACGGCTTTGTTGACTAGTCGTCTACACGGTGTATCATCCCTTTCCAGATGAATCATCCTGTATACTTTTTTTATTTGAGCAATTTTTTGTCGCTCTATGGATATTATTTGAGCGGTATACCACATTTTTGAAAGGGCCAGCATATTGACATATTGTATCTGTTCAATAAGATTTAAGTTCCTAGAACTATTCGCTATTATATTCTCCACTCTTGATTTTTGAATTATCCTCAACCAATTCGTTCATGTTTTTCTTCAGCTTAGCGCTGAGCTCTTCAATTCCGTCGTATTCTGTGAAGGGATGTGGTGTGAGTTGTGAAATTCTGTTCAACCGTAGGAGCCGGGTTTTGTTGTTGTTTATTGTTGGTCCCGCTGCTTCCTTATGAGAATCCATTATTTCTAATATGTTCCCAATGTCTTGATGCAGCCTGAGTACATTTGTTATATCGTCGGAATAATCGTTAACGGTGAATCTTTGTGCGCCAACATGTATTCCAGAGTTCTAGGTGGTGGTTGAGAGGATCATTGGCTCCAAGGAAATTATAAATAATATCATGGATAACGGGCATTCCTGCTGGACTCAGCGCCGAATTGAGAATCCTCCCGTGAAGGGGCCGTTTATTCGTCTTTTGGAGACCATTGGATTTCTGTCTGGTAGTAGCAGATCTATTGTGGCCTGTGGGAAGTTATGGCGTTGCAACACATTTCTTAGATACTGGTGACTGACTTTATCAAAGGCATTTTCTAGGTCGATGTTCAACAATGTCATTGTTCCGGTTTGATACATCCTTGAGAAGAATGTCGTGTCTCTCAGAGAGCAAAATCCATCAGTGATCATGTTGGCAACGCTACACGTCTGGCCAGGTCCGATTGTTCTGGAAGAGTCTATTAGTCTTGCCGCTATGGTATTATGCGCGCCATCATTTTTCAGTCGGCACATAACAAATATTTTGCCTATAACCAGTTATTTTTCTTGGTTTCGAAGTTTAAGGTACAAGAACTGTGATTCCTGGTTCATTTTCTGGATATAATTGACCCACTCTTTGTTTCTCTTTCATAACCTCCGTGAATTCCGCTTTGATAACTGACCAGAATAAGAATATTTCCAACAGCACTAAGAAAACAGTAGGTAAGATAATGGCTGAAACAGTGCTATGCTATGGATCAGAACTATGGATCTTAAATGTGGATCTCAAAAGAAGACTAATAGCTCTGGAAATTGATTATTCGCGTAGGAGTGCCAGAATATCAAGAATCGAAAGAAAACCTAATGACGAAGTAAGAGCTATAATGAAGGCAAATGATACAGTGATAGATAGAATTGAAAAAAAATCATTAAAATGGTACGGGCATATGATGAGAATGCCAGATCATCGGTGGCCAAAGAAGTTTTATGAATGGAAACCACCCGACAGGCGTAAGCGCGGAAGACGACGACGTTCTTGGACAGATCACATAAATGAAGTAATGGAACATGGCAGCATCGACAAGGAAGATGCACTGGATAAAGGAGCTTGGCGAGGGATAACAGGAATACAACAAGATGTTGTTATTAATTAATCTTTGTATTGATTAATCCTGTAATAATAATAATAATAACTTACCAGACCAGTTTGTAAAATTCATATGGTATGCCGTCAATGCCCGGACTCCCTTTTCCAGGTAATTGCTTTACAGTGTCTGCAGTTTCTTCTTCGGATGTGGACTCTATCAACGTAGTGACATTTTCGTTGTTGAGGGAAGTCGTGCAGTGCCATAGCAAACTTGTGGTCTTGATAGGTTTTGATGGTTGTTCCCCAACACTCTCCGGAAACGGTCCTTAATATTTTCCGTATTAACGGTGTCGTTCCCTTCGGAAGACGTAGATTTCCGATAAATCTCTCTCTGCACCGTTTCCCCCGTCTTCTGAGGTGGTCGATCCTTCATTTTTCGTCTGGAATGTATCCCTTATTTTTGCAAGTGTTTGTTTTACCTTCGAGTTCTTGTTCCTGTAGTTCTAGGATCTTCTGTTTCAATTTTTTCAGTTCGCGATATCGGTCTTCTCCGTTATCCACTTTTTCTTGGAGCTCTCGAACAATCACATAATAGGGTTCGATGTTTTTCTTTCTTGCGTCACTGATCCTATACACTACGTTTCTGAACAGTTTACGAATTCCAGGTTTCACCAGTTTATCCCACAACTCAAGAACGCTACTAAAGAACCGCTTCCGATGAACCCACGTTCGATAGCATACACAGAATTCTGTTTTTGCTCATCAACGTTGAGCAGGTTGCATTCAACCTCGATTATCACTTTCCCATTACAGGGGGCCGGGATAAGCCTTTTATTTTAACGATAACTGCATGGTGGTCCGAGAAGCTGACGGGTATTACTTCATAGTCCTGTACAGCTATTCCCGTTGTGGTATAAAATCTGTCCAGCCTCGAGACTGACAGTGGTGATACGTAGGTATAGCGAGATCGCGTGATGGCTAGTCGACCTATGACGTCTATTAGTTTTAGTTCTCCAATCATCGTATTTAAGGGGCCGAAATTTTGGGTTTGATTCTGTTGTGTCTGTCGGTCTTAAGACACCACTGCGATCTCCTCCCATTATTATGTCACCCTTTGCGCGTCTCATAAAATACTGCATAGTTTCATTTAAAAAAATTTCTCTCCTAGTTCTGTTTTGTGTTGCTGACGGTGCATAGAAGTTTCATACTGTTATTTCATTTAGTTTGGCTTTGATAACGTGGCTATCTGGTTGCTTTTGCAAGTTCTCTAATTCCACTCCCATTATGGTTGAAATGCAGAAACCCACACCGCTAGAGCCGACATCGTTGTACACATTGTAATTAATCTCTCCATAAGGTACTTCCTGAAGGAAGGCAATGACCACGTCATTGGTTTTTAAGAAATTCCCCAGAATCCTCTTTTTTCACTTGCTCTTCTGCAGATATTTGGTGTGAGTAGAGTAAGCACCCTCCTATTGTCCGTTGCTAGCGATTTGTCAGTTTCCACGTTGTCTCGCCCGGAATCGATTCGAGGAATTCCACTTTTCATTTCTCCTTCTCGGTGCTTTCTCAGCACCAAATTTTATAGTCTTTTAGACGCTAGTACTTCCCTCTGCTCCCTTAACTATGTGCTTTACAGATCGTGTGGTGACACTGAAAGCTGTTTCCGCACAATCTTCTTTACTTTCTCATTTACATTCTCCAATCAACAGCTGCTGTGGCTGCACTTGGCTGTTCCAGTGTTGTTGCCTGGCGTGTTGTTTACTTTCGTGCAGTGGTTAGTGTTTATTTTCCTGCTGTGGACTGCCCAAGGGGCTGGCCACGTATGATTGTCGGCACTGGATAATATCTGTGTCCGGCTGACTTTCCATCTCAATCTCAGGTCCACCCTGTATTGCTGGAACATTATCAGGCTTCTGTTTCCTTGGTTATTGTTGTTGTGGTCTTCAGTCCTGAGACTGGTTTGATGCAGCTCTCCATGCTACTCTGTCCTGTGCAAGTTTCTTCATCTCATAGTACCTACTGCAACCTACATCCTTCTCAATCTGCTTAGTGTATTCATCTCTTGGTCTCCCTCTACGATTTTTACCCCTCACGCTGCCCTCTAATACTAAATTTGTGATCCCTTGATGCCTCAGAACATGTCCTACCAACCGATCCCTTCTTCTAGTCAAGATGTGCCACAAACTCCTCTTCTCCCCAATCCTATTCAGTACCTCCTCATTAGTTATGTGATCTACCCATCTAATCTTCAGCATTCTTCCTTGGTATCTGTGCCGATTTTTCTTCAGGGTCTTCTTCAGAGTTCATACTGCCCCTTTCTAACTGCCTTTTCTTCTTGTTCTGATATCAATGAGAACAAAAAAGACTTTCATTTTCCATTTCTGTTTCGTTTTCTTGCTGTTGAACTAAAATTTCATGGACTCTGTAGCTGCTTTCCTGAACAACAGTTGCTGACCTGTATTTATCGGTGTCGTTCTTTTGATCGTTGTTGCGTTCCTGTGTACTTCATTTGTAGCTAGTCTGCCGGCCGGGGTGGCCGAGCGGTTCTAGGCACTACAGTCTGGAGTTGCGCGACTCCTACGGTCGCAGGTTCGAATCCTGCCTCGGGAATGGATGTGTGTGATGTCCTTAGGTTAGTTAGGTTTAAGTAGTTCTAATTTCTAGGGGACTGATGACCTCAGAAATTAAGTCCCATAGTGCTCAGATCAACATTTGAACCATTTTGTTGCTAGTCTGTTGTTCAAGGGTGGGTCGCCGGCTTAGCTGGGTGGTAACGTGCTTGCCTACCAGGCAGCTGGCCCGGGTTCGATTCCTGGCCGGGGTGGAGACTTTCTCCGCTCGTGGGCTGGGTGTTGTTTGTCTTCATCATTTCATCCTCATAACCGGCACACAAGTCGCCCATTGTGGCGTCCACTGAAATAAGACTTGCACTTGGCGGCCGAACTTCCCCCGATGGGGCCTCCCGTCCAACAATGTCATACGCCCATTTCATTTTTGTTCAAAGGCGGGAATTGCTCTTCAACTAAAGTAGGAGAGTGGCCAGTGGATTCCATCGGAATATTCTCGGTGTTGCCCTTTGCAGTACTAGAAGGAATCAGTTCTTGTGCCCGCAATCTTGTCCGCTGTAGCAGATTATTTCGTGGAATAAACATGCGTTGTGGGCAGCTTCCTCGAAGATTTTCCGACTCATTTCACACGTGACGCTTGGGAGTTCGCCCAACGTATATTATGTGTGTCTTTCAACAACCTACAAGAATGTGGGATGGGACGTTACGAGTAACGAACATTCGTACAAATTTAATCCCGTTACAGCACTGGATCTTGTATCCAGTAGACCACTTTTCGAATTCGATGTTTCTTACCCGTATGTAAATAGTAAGTGCTTGTATTAGGTCCTTGTTGTCTAGCTCTGGGGGAATATTTAGCGCCATGCCAGTTTTCACTTCGTTGTTAGCGTTACTTATATCAAGGGTACTGACAGAATCATCAAAATGACGGAATTCAAATTTTCCCTGTTTTTTAATAATATTCTATCTAACATAACCATGCAATTTTGCAAAAACACAGCATTTCTGATGACCCATGTGAACGAACTCTGCATTATCACCAGAAATACCGAAATTTTCACCGAGCGATGTGGCGCAGTGGTTAGCACACTGCACTCGCATTCGGGAGGATGACGGAGCAAACCCGCGCCTGGCCATTCTGATTTAGGTTTTTTGTGATTTTCCTAAATCACTTCAGGCAAATGCCAGGATGGTTCCTTCGAAAGGGCACGGCTGACTTCCTCCGCTGTCCATCCCCAATCCTATGGGACCGTTGACCTCGCTGTTTGGTCCCTCATGAACTTCCAAAGCCGCGCATTGCACATGTCTTGTATACTTGTATTCCTGCCAAAGACGAACCTCAAAGTATCTTTCCTATTTATGGGTACGAAGGAGAACCTCTGCTTCAGGAACAATATACAAAGACGATGAAGACAATGAACAAGATGTATCACTACTTATAAGTTGGGTGGCTGGTCAAGGAACACAGAATACACGTACCGTAATATTTGTCTACGTAACCAGTCAGCTACAGCACTGGGCGCTACCCCTTACGTCCACACCGGCTGAGCACTAGGCCACAACTTGTAACTACGTCATGGCGGCACAGTGCTTTTGCGCAACTGGACGAATTCCCATTCGCGCCTTAGCCCACCTGGTATTCCCTCCTAGTCTAAAACAGCATTGCAGAGGCTCTCTAACTGTACTGGAATAGCACATCAGCATCGAACGAAATTAGTATTTAGTAGATGGACGATAGGTCCCGACGCGCTGGGTTAGACGAGAGCGCTAATGCGCTGCTTCCTGGTCTCGGGTAGGCGCGCCGGCCTCGCATCGAATCCGCCCGGCGGATTAACGACGAGGGCCGGTGTGCTGGCCAGCCTGCATGTGGTTTTTATGCGGCTTTCCACATCCCACAAGGTGAATACTGGGCTGGTCCCCACGTCCCGCCTCGTTTACACGACTCGTAGACATCTGAAACACATTCGCACTATTTCATGATTTACACTAGATGCAGACAGCTGGGGTACACTTATTCTGTCCCGGGGGGTACAGGGTGGTGGCAGCAAGGGCATTTGGCCACCCTGTCAAATTAAATTTGCCAAATCCGATTGTAACAATGCTGACCCTGCGAAACTGCGGGACAATGGCACAAGCGAAAAGAAAAAGAAGGAAAAAGATGTACGGTAGGTCCCACCGTTGGCTCGTTACGTTTTGTTGTGATCTGAAGTTGGTTTGTAAATAAGTCGCAACTAGTAATCAATAAAATTCAATTTGCGATCTTGATTATTACAGGTTTTTCTGAACCCACAGCCTTAACGCAATAGATCTTACCTCCAAATACGACCATGTCAAGTACGCTGATGGAAAAAAAATCGCAACAAGGAAGAGTTTCGTGACATAAGCAAATGTTGGTAAGCACGTTTGTATATCTAAAAGATGATGTCTCTTCCAATGTCACTCGAGTCGCATACGAATAGCTTTAGTAGCGCCACTATGAGTATGCAAATCAAGTTTGCTTTATATACACGCTTTAACTGTCGTGAGCGTTCGTTACCTTTAGGATTGGCCGTGGTGAACTGATGCCTTCAAGGCGACAAAGACGCCACTATCAAGCCGGCTGGTGCGGCCGTGCGGTTCTAGACGCTTCAGTCTGGAACCGTGTGACCGCTACGGTCGCAGGTTCGAATCCTGCCTCGGGCATGGATGTGTGTGATGTCCTTAGGTTAGTTGGGTTTAAGTAGTTCTAAGTTCTAGGGGACTGATGACCACAGATGTTAAGTCCCATAGTGCTCAGAGCCATTTTTGAACGCCCTTATCAACACCTCACTGAGTTTGAATGAGGTCGTATAATAGGGCTATGAGAAGCTGGATGTTCCTTCTACGATACTGCAGAAAGATGAGGCAGGAATGCAGCCACTGAACACGATTGATGGCAGAGGTGATCACAAGAATGTACCGTCGCAAGAGGATCTGGTTTCGGAAGGCCACGTGGCACTACCGAGAGAGAGACTATCGTGTTCGACGTTTGGCTCTGGCAGACCGTGCTTCATTGACAGCAAAATCGATTTTCACATAGTGTTCATCTTCAGTGCTGTGGTGTACAAATTAAAGTCATAGGCACTGGTGTCAAGTTATCAGTAGCCAGAGCTTATGAAACGATCACAATAACTGTGAAGATGATCACTATGTGATTGAAAATCGATTTTGCTGTCAATAAACCATCAATATTATGGCCAACGCTGACCTTCTCTCTAATTTCACGTATATGGTCGCTGTGCACACAGCACTCTATGGAGTCCCCAATTAATAAGATCTGCCGCAGGAACCTGAGCAGCAGTTGGCACCATAGTGAGACAACGAACTGTTACAAATCGGTGACTTGGGGTCAGCTCTGAGCCAGACGACTTGTAGCGCGCATTCCACTAACCCCAAACCACCACCATTCACAACCAGTTGTGTCAACCAGAACTCACTGCAGGGGAGGATGGCTGGTTCAAATGGCTCCAAGCACTATGGGGCTTAACAAAATGGTTCAAATGGCTCTGAGCACTATGGGACTTAACATCTGAGGTTATCAGTCCCCTAGAACTTAGAACTACTTAAACCTAACTAACCTAAGGACATCACACACATCCATGCCCGAGGCAGCATTCGAACCTGCGACCGTAGCAGCAGCGCAGTTCCGGACTGAAGGGCAGGATGGAGATCTGTTGTGTTTCCTGATGAAAGCTAATTCTGCCTCGGTGGCAGTGGTGGCCGTTTGTTCATTAGGAGGAAGCCAGTTGAGAGCCTGCAGCCAACCTGTATGCTAGACATACTGAACCTACCCCTGGCGTTATAGTGTGGGTTGCGACGTCGTATAATAGGAAGAACACTCTCGTGGTTATCCCCACATTCTGACTGCAAATTGGTCCGTCAAGCTGGTGAATCAACCTGTTCATGAACAGCATCCAATAGCATGAGATTTCCACTCTGCAGCGGAGTGTGCGCTGATATGAAACTTCCTGGCAGATTAAAACTATGTGCCGGATCGAGACTCGAACTCGGGACCTTTCCCATTAGCAGGCAAGTGCTCCACCAACTGAGCTACCCAAGCACGACTCACGACCCGTCGCCACAGCTTCAATTCGGTCCGGCACACAGTTTTAATCTGCCAGGAAGTTTCAGCATCCAACAGGATAAGGCTCGCCCACATACCGCTGTTGTAATACAACATGCTCTATAGAGTTCGACATGTTGCCTTGGCCTGGTCCACCACCAGATCTGTCTCCAATCGAGCACAAACGGGACATTATCAGACAACAACTCTAGTGTCGTCCACAAACAGCATTAACCGTCGCTGTATTGACCGACTGTGGCAGGTGTCATTAGAGCACAGTTAATAAAGTCATTTCTTGAAATGATGGATAAACTAGGTACTTACCTTTTCGTGTTTCCCACGCTGGTCTCGTTGTGAACTCCTGGCTCAATCGTCGAAAATCTAGGCAGTGACGATTCCAAGCTCGGATGCAAAGAGGCCTAGGTGTTATTCTGCGATATTCAAAAGTTTTATAGATGTGTTTCATAAACCATTCTTGAAGATTAAACTTTTGCAAGTTAGGACAATGGTGATGTAAAAAAAGTAATCAGCACTCCGAATTTAAGTTACACTTCTTTTTTATTACTTTTGTTGCAGTATCACGTAACTTGTTCCAAAACATCACTTCACAATATAAAACATACTTGAAAATATCTTCCTCACTGTTAAAGTTCACATTTCATAAACTGACTACAATTTGCGTCTTTTTAACATGACGACAAAAGCTTGACTCTCTAATAACCGCTTACGCGCCCCAAAATCAGAGTTACAAGTACGTCAAAGATCATAGTGACAAAAGAAAGAACACACATAAGAATAATATCATTGCAATATATACATATCGATGTATCGAAGTACCTCTACATTAATGAAATCAAATCTGAATGTTGTCACAGAAATATGTTAACTATTTTACAGAAACACAGTAGAATATTGCTGGTATCGAGAGGTTGAGGTGAGGAGCCGTAATGGTTAGGTAATTCAAGTACCATTACACCGACCAAGTGCAACAGGATGGAACTCCATCCCACGAACTGAAATCTGGCAGCTGTACAACACAATGTAAACACGTTTGTACGCTCCCATTCAACATTCTGGCTATTACATCGCTTTATTTTTTATTTTATTTTTATTATTTTTTTACCAGTGTTTCGCATTTGCATTGGCTTACCTCGCGCTTACATTAACGTGTGATATTGCAAATTAATTTCATTAATCTACATTAATTCTTTTTTCGTATTGCGGTTTTTTCTCCATCAGTTTAATAAGACAGTAGATGTAGAGAAAGTGACAGAAGAAAATTAGACGGGAAGGTAGTAGATAGTCGCTAGGCAGGAGCCGACAGCACACAGGGCAGTAACACAACCGGTGCTCGACGAGTAGCGAGTAGGAAGGCGCGCGAACTCGGCAGCCGTTTGCAACGCGAGCGTGGGCGCCCACAACACACACACACACAGTGCTGTGCCCGCACACAGGCGGCAGAGACAGACACAAACGCGGCCCGCCGGACTAGCAGGCCAGCAACTTTGCCTGTTTGAAAGCGCAGCGCGCAGCGGCAAACAGCCCCGCTGAAGGGCGCTAATCCCCGAGCCCGGGCAAAGCCAACAGGTGCTTCTGCGCGCGCCGCGCCCGCCTGCGTGTTTTACCTTAATTTCGTAAATTACGTGGCTGGGGGAAGTGGGAGGAGTGGTAGGAGAGGGGTGGGAGGGGGGGACTGGTGGCAGGAGGGCCGCGGCGCGCAGAGGGGCGGGCGGCGCCGGCAGCTACATCAAAGGGCCACATTAGGATAATGCCGTCACTGCCACCTGGCACACATCCGCTGATCAAAGTTACATCCGATTGCCGGCGCCGCGTCAGAGCCGCTATTTTATTTCCGACGCGGATAATTCCCTGCGCAGCCGGGCACCCTAGCCACCAGGCGGTGTCGCCGCATCCGACTGTGCACCACCTTTCCGCGTACATCTGTGACACGGGGGGCTCAGCACGTCCAGTCACTGCCGGTCATCAAACGAAAAACGCACACAGCACTGCCGTCCTCGCTGCTTTCCGCCATGTCGGTAGCACACTGAAGCTTCAAAAGTCATAGGATACATCCTAATACCGTAATGGACCTCTTTTTGCCCGGCGTAGCGCAGCAGTTGGAAGTGGCATAGACTCAACAAGTCTTTGGAAGTCCCCTCTAAAAATGCCAAAAATCCCCTCATAAATGCGAAAACGCCGGCCGGAGTGGCCGTGCGGTTCTAGGCGCTGCAGTCTGGAACCGCGTGACCGCTACGGTCGCAGGTTCGAATCCTGCCTCGGGCATGGATGTGTGTGATGTCCTTAGGTTAGTTAGGTTTAAGTAGTTTTAAGTTCTAGGGGACTGATGACGACAGCAGTTAAGTCCCATAGTGCTCAGAGCCATTTGAACCATTTGAAATGCGAAAATTTTGCCGGTGCAGGAGTCTGTGTACGAACTGATCTCTCGATTATGTCCCATAGATGTTCGATGGGACACACATCGGGCGATCTACGTGGCCAAATTATTAGCTCGACTGGTCCACAATGTTGCACAAACTAATCCCGAACGACTGTAGTCCTGTGACATGGCGTATTGTCCTCCATAAAAAATTCCATTGTCGTTTGGAAATATGGGTCTATGAATGCCTGCAAATGATCTCCAACCAGCGGAACATCCAGAGGATCCAGTCCATTCCATGCAAACACAGCTCACAACAATATGGAGCCATCACCGACTTGCACAGTGCTTTATTGACAACTTGGGTCCATGACTTCGTTGGGTCTTCGACACACTCGACTCTTACCATCAGTTCTTACCAACTGAAATCCGGACTCTTCTCACCAGACTATGGTTTGCCTGTCGTCTGGGATCCAACCGATTTAGTCAAGGGACCAGGAGAGGCAGAAGCTAGAGGCGATGTCGTGCTGTTAGTAAAGGAACTGCCGGACGTAGTGGCCGTGCGATTCTAGGCGCTGCAGTCTGGAGCCAAGCGACCGCTACGGTCGCAGGTTCGAAACCTGCCTCGGGCATGGATGTGTGCGATGTTCTTAGGTTAGTTAGAATTAATTAGTTCTAAGTTCTAGGCGACTGATGACCTCAGAAGATAAGTCGCATAGTGCTCAGAGCCATTTTGAAGTAAAGGAACTCGCGTCGGTCGTTTGCTGCCATAACCCATAATCACTGACTCTACCCGGGCACACACGGGAAAGGTAGTATGTGTTGATGGCTCTTCACAACTACAGCCTGGGGATTCTCATCGCCGCTACCATGACTGTTTCAACTGTTCAGCGTTTCGATTGTGGAGAAACAGGCTTCGCCCGTGAAAAGTACACTACGAAGATGACGTGCTACTGACGCGAAATTTAACCGACGGGAAGAAGATGCTGTGATATGCAAATGATTAGCTTTTCAGAGCATTCACACCTACAGTGTGCTGACATGAGGAAAGTTTCCAACCGATTTCTCATACACAAACAGCAGTTGACCGGCGTTGCCTGTTGAAACGTTGTTGTGATGCCTCGTGTAAGGAGGAGAAATGCGTACCATCACGTTTCCGACTTTGATAAAGGTCGGATTGTAGCCTATCGCGATTGCGGTTTATCGTATCGCGACATTGGTGCTCGCATTGGTCGAGATCCAATGACTGTTAGCAGAATATGGAATCGGTGGGTTCAGGAGGGTAATACGGAACGCCGTGCTGGATCCCAACGGCCTCGTATCACTAGCAGTCGAGATGACAGGCTTCTTACCCGCATGGCTGTAACTGATCGTGCAGCCACGTCTCGATCCCTGAGTCAACAGATGGGGATGCTTGCAAGACAACATCTGCACGAACAGTTCGACGACGTTTGCAGCAGGATGGACTATCAGCTCGAAGACCATGGCTGTGGTTACCCTTGACGCTGCATCACAGACAGGAGCGCCAGCGATGGTGTACTCAACGACGAACCTGGGTGCACGAATGGCAAAACGTCATTTTTTCTGATAAATCCAGGTTCTGTTTACAGCATCATGATGGCCGCACCCGTGTTTGGCGACATCGCGGTGAACGCACACTGGAAGCGTGTATTCGTCATCTCCATACTGGCGTATCACCCGGCGTGATGGTATGGGGTGCCATTGGTTACACGTCTCGGTCACCTCTCGTTCGCACTGACGGCACTTTGAACAGTGGACGTTACATTTCAGATGTGTTATGACCCGTGGCTTTACCCTTCATTAGATCCCTGCGAAACACTACATTTCAGCAGGATAATGGACGACCGCATGTTGTTGGTCCTGTACGGGTCTTTCTGGATACAGAAAATGTTGACTGCTGCCCTGGCCAGCACATTCTCCAGATCTCTCACCAATTGAAAACGTCTGGTCAATGGTGGCCGAGCAACTGACTCGTCACAATACGCCGTTATTACGGCCAGAGGTGGTTGTTCTGGGTACTGATTTCTCAGGATCTATGCACCCAAATTGCGTGAGAATGTAATCACATGTCCGTTCTAGTATAATATGATTGTCCAATGAGTACCTGTTTATCATCTGCGTTTCTTCTTGGTGCAGCAATTTTAATTGCCAATAGTATACATATGCTGCAGAGCGAGGATCGACTGTAAAGGTACTGAAAGACACGAGTTCCGAATGCAGTAGGAGTCAAAGCAAGCACTTTCTGCGGACGGTACGGATGCAGCTACAGGGTGGAAAGCGGTAAATTGCTTTTTTAGAATTCACGTTGTGGCAGCACGAATAGAGGTTTGTATTCAATTGTTGTTCAGTTGCGATAATGCAGTGGTCACGTGAGGAGCGCTAATTTTATGTTGAAGTGTATTTCTCGAATTCTCACTCCATCCTTGCAGTGCACCGCGCTTTCCGTTTGCGATTTGTAATAACCCCACGCGGACGTGTAACTGGAGGGCAATCAATTTTAAGCTAGGTAAATTCATTCAGGGGTTGTGTCAACTGCACGAAGACGATCTGAGAGAAGCGTTTCAACACAAAATGTCGAACGAGTTAGAGCAGCAGTGCAGCAGTCACCGAAACGCTCAACTCAGAAACACGCACTTTCTCTTGGCATTTCAAGACGTTCTCTTCACCTCATTCTTCACAATGAACTGAATTTTCACCCGACTGAAATGTGCGTGCTCCAGCAATTGTCAGTATGGGATTATCTAACATGAAGAACATTTTGTGAAGACTTGCTTGCAACCATACCCCGTGAAGCAAATGTGTTCTTTTCTGATGAGGCACATTTTCACCTCAGTGTGTGTGTAAACAAACAGGATATGCGGTACTGGAGCGATACAAACACCAGGCAAATTCACCAGAGACCCATGCCCTCAGACCGCGTCACGAATAGGCATCATTGGCCCTTACTTTTTCCAGGAACATCGCCGTGCTGTAACTGTGAATGCGGATCGTTACTTAACTACGCTGCAAGAGTTCTTCCAGCCGGCTTTCGAGGCAATGCAATTACAGGATGACTGGTTTCAAAAAGACGGTGCCACTGCACACACAGCGGACATTACCATGAATTTTTTGAGGCAAACGTATCCTGGAAGGCTTATCTTTCGGAAGTGGAATCTCAACTGGCCCGCACGATGACCAGACTTAGCCCCACGCGACTTTTTCTTTGGGGTTACCTGAAGTCAAAGGTGTATTGCAACCGTCCCAACACCCTGGAAGACCTACGGAACGACATTTAGGATGAAACTGCATGAATACCAAAAGACATGCTTGAAAGTGTGCGTGAGAATTTGAGAAAACGACTGCGGCAGTGTGTGGATTGTGAAGTTAGAGATTTCCCTGATACACTGTTTAAACCAAGCCATTATTAACTTCCATTGTTGTCCAATATGAGAAAAATGAAAATGTAAATTTCTAAGTGTTCATTGTTTTTCATTTCATTCCCGAATCAGCAATTTACCGCGCTCCACCCTCTACATTTCCTGTAATATTCGCCACACAATACGCTGTGAAACAGTCATTTCACGTGCAGCTGATTAAATGCTGATTGCAGGCGTCTCGCCAACTCGAACGAGGACTGCATCTCCTAAGTTTGGAACTCGATTAGTTCGTCGTCCTCCACGGTCGTTGTGCTGTGTTCCAGTTACCCTGCTTCACTTACTCCTTATAACAGTTTTGGAAACATAGTGTGAGCTGGATTCTTCAACGCTGATATTTGGTGCCGTACAGCCTTTCCGCTTCTCTACTGCTTCCATTTGCTTGCCCATACACGTAAGCCATGACTGCAAGATACGTCACTGGTTATAGTTCCATCTGGTTAAGGTTGATCGACGTTAGTACTCCAATTTGTAAACATAGACTGTACTCTACTACTGAACAGACACTGTACACTAGGATTGCTCGTGTCAGTACACAGCTGGCCGTCTGCATTGTAGTAGTTTAGTTACTATACCAACCTCTATACGTAGGTGCTCATCGGTATTCCCTACCTCACAATTTTATCAACAGCAGTACTGGTACACGTATTCCAGGTCAGAGGTATCAGAAGGATTTCCGCTTGCATCTTTTGACTCGGTCGTTTCCGGGCCAGGGTCCCTTGCTTCAAATTGATGCAGTTATCCTTCCCCATGATCACTGAAAGTCTGCAACATCATCACTAAATCACAGTGTTTACAGTATCGATTGTTTCTCTCTTTCAAATTTATTTTTTTGTTTTAATGAACAATGAAGGAAGCCCAATGAAATTTTATATTAATATCATCAATGAAATTCATCTTTCATTCTTTACGTGTTTTCAAATTTTTTGGCTGAAGAGCGGGGTATTTCTACCATTGACAACCATCCTTCGTCTCAACGGGGCGAGGGGTATGAAGTAACAGTTCACGGGGAAAATGCAGATAACCTAAAATCCTGGAAAAAAGTAATACCCTGTACCTTGTTTATGCGTCCTGGTGAATAACAGCACTGTCGTGGGGAACTTCGCCTTTCAGTTGCTGTTATGGCTCAGCCAGTCGGTTTTTCTTGTGTTGGAAAAACACCATATTTCATTCCCACGTGGTTAGATAAAGGCGTAGGTTTTGTTATTTCCTGGGCAGATGTGAATCACTACGGATCTGCCTCACTGGCATTAACTTGCTTTTGATGTGTGGAACACGTTTTGTGGTCCTTTATGTCGCCCATTTGGAAACTGGATTTCTCTGATGAAGCAGTCAGTATGTATTTCGCAAGCACCGACCGTGTACGTTCACGAGATTAGAAGGCTGTAAATTGTGGAGAACAGGTATTTCCTCCTCCTATAACTTCTGAAAGACCTTAAAAGTAAATTTCTAGCATCTTGCGAAAACATGAGAGAAAAATTAGTGAAATGTCCAGGAGAGGAACAGAGAAGGGAGAGACCTCTTGTGGTACATCGTACATTCTCCACCACCCATCGCATGGTGGCTTGAAGGACACGGTTGTACACATAGGGTAGTAAGCCTTGGACAGAAGGAATACATTGAATAGAAGCCGTTAACGACGGAAAACGAGAGGTAATTGACCGAGACACACCAAACAGTGGCTTGTAGAATACATGGTTCTATATACAAAGATTCGTAAGTCCCCGACAGAATGAGTATACTCTGAGTCGAAGTTGTTAAAGACGCAGAACGAGCACAGTAAATCCAACAGTCTAGAGGCAACTGACCACGACAATCGCCTTAAGCGGTTAAAGCAAAGAAAAATGGTTCAAATGGCTCTGAGCACTATGGGACTCAACTTCTGAGGTCATTAGTCCCCTAGAACTTAGAACTACTTAAACATAACTAACCTAGGGACATCGCACACATCCATGCCCGAGGCAGGATTCGAACCCGCGACCGTAGCGGTCTCACGGCTCCAGACTGTAGCGCCTAGAACCGCACGGCCACTCCGGCCGGATAAAGCAAAGAAAGAACATGAAACCGTCGAAGACATAAATCGCTGTTAAGGAATGGGAATTTGCATGTCTTTACCAAGCATCGATGTAGTTCGTGAGCTAAGGGACAGCGATCGACCAGAAATGAGCAACAGGCATCCACCAACTTTTATACGTGCGGTGCATATGAAAATGGATTTGTGAACCGGTGAACATTGTTAATTGGTCTCAGTTTATCAAGTTGTTATAGTCCTGTGGTTCAGGATTTGGGTGAGGGCGAGTTTGAGAGGGGGTTGTGCAAAGGTGGGCTTTTAATCAATCTTTGTTTTATTAACCCACAATTCACAATACCAGAGTGCATACGAATGCAACAACTCTTGTGCTCTACCTCTTGCAATAATTAACATCAGATAACATACGACACAAAAAAAAATTATTCGCCACATAGTAATAAAATAATCAAATCTCCAAAGTAGAAACTTATCGTAACATACAGGTATACGTTACATATACAAAGCAATAATATTTCTGCCCGCAAATGACTTTGCAAGGCGGCGTATAAATAAAATAGCAACATGCAGAACGGCTCACAAGAACGACCAACAGTCAACATCATCAGCTCCACCATATACCAGACAGACAACAGACAGGACAACACAGTCTACACAGATATACAGCCTACTATAGAATCTTCAAGGAAGTTCATAAACAAGCAAAAGGTACAGTGACTTATCACTGACACACAATTACCTCACGACGGCCCCTCCATATTTACCATTCGAAACAATAACGTGCACTCATATAGCACCATGGACACACTGCAAGGCCTGCCGGTGTGGCCGAGCGGTTCTAGGCGCTACAGTCTGGCACCGCGCGACCGCTACGGTCGCAGTTTCAAATCCTGCCTCGGGCATGGATGCGTGTGATGTCCTTAGGTTAGTTAGGTTTAATTAGTTCTAAGTTCTGGGGGACTGATGACCTCAGATGTTAAGTCCCATAGTGCTCAGAGCCATTTGAACACACCCTGCAAATACACTTACACTCAGTTCAAATGGTTCAAATGGTTCTAAGCACTATGGGACTTAACATCTGAGGTCATCAGTCCCCTAGACTTAGAACTACTTAAACCTAACCAACCTAAGGACATCACACACATCCATGTCCGAGGCAGGATTCGAACCTGCGACCGTAGCACCCGCGTGGTTACACACAGTTCTGGAACAACTTTATTTCTCATGGCCTCGCCGTCCTCCATAACAACAAACTGTATCAGGCTTACTTCATGAATCTCAGTTCTCACCGCCGCACCGTATTTTGGTTGGCCATAATCCAGACAACTACCGATATCCGTAGAGTTTACAGCTAGTGGGTTCCATAGTGAATTGTATCTCTCTCGTTTGTCTGTTTACTTCTAAGTAGGGTGTCGTTTTTTGTTGGGAATTTTGGGAATTTGGTTTTGGAGTGAGATCTGATATTGAGTGTCTAGTATTCTTTCACTGTGCATTGTTATTTGCGTACCTTAATTCGTGCCATTTTGGGTACCCCGAATGAAATCATTCTGTCTATTGTATTAGGTACTGGTACGTTGACAAATTGTATATTCATTTCTGTCCCCTTTTTTTAATGTTGACTTTTTCTACTGGGGTAAGTTAATTAAAGGTACATTATCTTTATTATTTCGTAAGTCATATTTTGTTTTCTGAGCACAGAGTTATTTGATGGATATTCATTCTGCAAGCATTCTGGATTTTTGATACTTATTGAGTGCTGAGTTCTTTGGTTGTTGCTTATATTGCATGTGCTATGGATTGTTTGTATTTATTGGTGAACTGAATTAGATTTACTGAGCAAGTGACGCCAACAAAAGCCTCAGCCACTTACCACTCTAGTTAGTTCCTGCGCCAAAAGTGGTTTCAGAGCTTGGTTGTGAAGGGATGCAGGTTATCCGCAGCAATGTTCATGTAGTCTGTATCTGTATCTGTCTTGGTGCGTGTATAACATTCACAGGCCCTTGAAAGTCCTTGTGAATGTCCCCTATAGCAAAATACTGCCGCCGGTGCTCTGTGTCAGTGGCGCCGTGTGCGTTACGAGAAGTAGGTTCGCCTGAATGGCGGCATATCAGGAGATGATCATCGATCTGGTGTAACAAAAAAAAATTGTGATTCATCTGACGATGCGACCCACTTACATTGATTCACGGTTCAATTTCAATGATCCTGTGTCCATTGCAGTCCTAATAGACCATATCGTTGGGTCAACACGGGAACACACAGGATCTTCTGCAGCAGATCCCCATAATAGGCAAGTTGCGCCAAATTATGTGCACTGTAACCCTTGTGCCCGCACAAACATTGTATTCTCTAGTCATATCTGCCACAGATCGCGGCGTACCCTACTCAACAATTCCAAGCACAAGCATTTGTACATGTTTTCGTTTTAGGTGAAAAGAAGAAAGTTTATTGCATTTTTGTAGGGCACATAGAGACGCTGATGCCTCTTTAGAAATTGTACCTATCAGTGTAATACTCTCCTGAAGGAGACAGATTTGTATTTGTTCCATCTAGGATTAAAAGTGGTAGAAATTCACGATATTCTGAATTGACCAACAAGGAACACTTGCCAAAGCAGCTGCAGGCTTTAGGAAGCTGACAACAGTTGGGAGAGGGGTGTGCTGAACCCGTGCCATTCCACACCGCATGTGAAAGACGCCATTGCCAGAGGATGACACGGGGGCCGGTCGGTGCTGAACGGCCAAACAGCGACCGTAGACAGGCCACTTGGGTTTCTGATCGGTGCACTCTTGTATCACAGGCCACTTGGATTTCTGATCGGTGCACTCTTGTATAACGTGCCCATTTTGGTAGTACACGCAGGTAAATAAGAGTGTGTGTGATTTGAGTAATTGCAAATATTTTCATCTACATACCTCAAATTCACTACTGAAGTACGAAATTTGACTACGCTCCTTCAATGTGGAAAATGCTGCCATGAGGCTCAAACCCGAGCAGCCAGACAGTTGTTACACGTGCAACACTTAAGTAGTGCGAAAATCACGAAAAGCGTCGCCAGAGCTAGAGTCTGCTATTTTTTAGACAGAAACTTGAGCAGGAATGCCTATACCTACAGTACAATGTTTTCAAAGTGTTGACAATTAAGAAAATTCCGACACTGGGGCTCGGTTCCATAACCACATGGGTACAACCCCTACTCGAGGAAGGGGAAAAGGGGTAGGGGGACTCGAGGAAGGGGAAAAGGGGTAGGGGGAGGGGAAGAGCCCAAGAAAAATAATTAAAAAAACGTGATTAGGAACTTTTGAAAAAAAATTAAGCTTGAGTTCCCACGGACTGTAGAGCAAAAATCAAATGTCTCTGAGCACTATCGTACTTAACATCTGAGGACATCAGTCCCCTAGAACTTAGAACTGCTTAAACCTAACAAACCTAAGGACATCACACACATCCATGCCTTCAGGCAGGATTCGAACCCGCGACCGTAGCAGTCGCGCGGTTTCGGACTGAAACGCCTAGAAACGCTCGGTCACAGCGGCCGGCTTCTGTTGAGCAGTTAAGCTTTAAACTGCAAGGGAAAAAATGGGGGATCCTCGAGAACCAAAAACTACTTTTACTCCTGATATCACCCCAGATAACACAGCTTTTCGCCTGTACCCGTAATCTCATTAAATAATTGCTTGTTCATTTATCACCACTTTCTAAAATTTGACAACATGTTTTAGATCACTTGTAAAGTCATGATGCCGCGTAGTAGTTTTTATGTACTCCCAGTAATCTTGGGACTGCAACAGGTCTGTAAAAAATGGTTCAAATGGCTCTGAGCACTATGGGACTTAACTTCTGAGGTCATCAGTCCCCTAGAACTTAAAACTACTTAAACCTAATTAACCTAAGGACATCATATACATCCATGTCCGAGGCAGGATTCGAACCTGCGACCGTAGCCGGCGCGCGGTTCCAGACTGTAGCGCCTAGAACCGCTCGGACACACCGGCCGGTCCGCAGCTCGTGGTCGTGCGGTAGCGTTCTCGCTTCCCACGCTCGGGTTCCCGGGTTCGATTCCCGGCGGGGTCAGGGATTTTCTCTGCCTCGTGATGACTGGGTGTTGTGTGCTGTCCTTAGGTTAGTTAGGTTTAAGTAGTTCTAAGTTCTAGGGGACTAATGACCATCGATGTTAAGTCCCATAGTGCTCAGAGCCATTTGAACCATTTTTGAACACACCGGCCGGCGGTCCGTAAAAGCAATTGTATCATAAAGCTCTGTTGCACGACAAGTGACTCAATGTTTTGTGCAACGTATGTTCACTCTCGCGCGCATATTGAATAGGCGTAGTGGAAGCAGCATTGTTGTCACGGACAACCAACTTACGTTTTCACGCAGTCCATATCCGATCTGCGACATAGGCAAGCAACTTGGAAAATCAAACTGTCATACTTACAGTACACATTGCACAAAAAAGGTAAACAAAGACACGATGGTTGGTATATTCATCAATCTTGAATACGTTTTCTTATCGTGTCGTCAATTTTACAACATTTTTACAAAGTTGCTTCATCATTTTTGGCGGTTACTGAGGAAATATCTGTGTCCGCATGCAGCATTTCTTGGTTACTTGAATACTAATTACGCTGCTGACTTGGGGCCTGCATGTCGTACAACTCGATGAAGAAGGACTGCATCTCATACTAACTCCATCTATGTGGCGTTATGCTTTGACTAGACGCATGTCTGGGTAAACAGACATTAATGACGACAGACAGCCATCCGAAATTAATTCGAAATAAATTCGTTGGATGCGAATATCTTGGACTAAGATGGTATACGGATAGAAACAGTGTGACATATGTAAGTTTGAGTCGATTAGCTCAAGCGATTAAGGTGAATGCTCAAGATAAGCGGTAAATGTGGATTTGAGACTCGGCCCGACACAAATTTTTATTTTACTAATGGGCAGCATATCTGTATCTGACACAGCTAATGCGAAGATATTTGCATTCAGCGAATTTATGTCGAGTTATGCTTTGAGAATTTCGTTCTCGCTGCTCTTCAGTAAGGCTCTGGGAATGGTCAGATACCCTTTGAGAATCTTGGTGCCAGGTAAGCTTCCGGTTTTTGCTGTTGGAATGACTGACCAGTAAGAGAATGATATACGGACACGAATGTGTCAGGAGAACGGCTTCGAGAGTTGAGTGTTTTAGGATGATTTTACTTTACTTTTCCTCGGACAATTTCTTATTGGTTTCCGTTCCCCCGCTGCTTCCACTGCTGCACACGAAGGTGGATCGGAGACGTTGACTTAGCCGAATGAATTAACTGGCAGCGGGCGGTAATCTTTGGTAAACTTGGAGCGTCTCACTGGCAAACAAAATGGGGGATTCAGTAGGCCAAAGAAATTTAATATAACTACGAAAAACAATACCAGCAGTCCAGGCTATGCGTGCCGTAATAATGATTTCATTGCTCCGCAGTACCTGCTAACTAACAGTAATTCGTAATTCACTTACATAGGAAAGTAAACCTGCGTGACAAGCGTAATTAATTTGCGAGGGATTTGGAGCACAAGCCTCAGCAGGTACACCGTACCGTTACAGTAATAACAAGTTTATCTGCAAGCTGTGCAGCGGTTAAAGCTGTCATAATACCAGCAGGTGAACGAACGAACGCTTCACACTGCTAGGTAAATTCTGTGACGTCAACGGACGTGCTAATCATGAATGTTTGTTAGCGTAAATTTGTGTTACGCTGTGCGGTAGTAATGTGTCGGCGTTTCTCCTATTCGCTGCGGATTTACTAAGTATTAGGATAAGGCGAGGAATTCGTGGCAGGCCGCAACAAACAAGTCAGAAGGCTGATGACTCAATTTAAAAAATAAAAAAATGGGTAAGGTAGCCATCAAAGGACCGTTAACCTCTGTCTGGAATTGAAAGAAATCCAATCTTTCAAATTTTGTGAAACCGTATGTCAGAATTTGTCAATTAACCCACATTGGAGTGTATAAAGGTCATTCCTCAAATACCTTTAACACCATCTACTGACAAGTTGAATTCCATTAATGGACCATAAGACGTAAAACTTTGAAAACTTTGAGGTTCGCCGATGACATTGTAATTCTGTCAGAGACAGCAAAGGACTTGGATGAGCAGTTGAATGGAATGGACAGTGTCTTGAAAGGAGGATATAAGATGAACATCAACAAAAGCAAAACAAGGATAATGGAATGTAGCCTAATTAAGTCGGGTGATGCTGAGGGAATTAGATTAGGAAATGAGGCACTTAAAGTAGTAAAGGAGTTTTGCTATTTGGGGAGCAAAATAACTGATGATGGTCGAAGTAGAGAGGATATAAAATGTAGGCTGGCAATGGCAAGGAAAGCGTTTCTGAAGAAGAGAAATTTGTTAACATCCAGTATTGATTTAAGTGTCAGGAAGTCATTTCTGAAAGTATTCGTATGGAGTGTAGCCATGTATGGAAGTGAAACATGGACGATAAATAGTTTGGACAAGAAGAGAATAGAAGCTTTCGAAATGTGGTGCTACAGAAGAATGCTGAAGATTAGATGGGTAGATCACATAACTAATGAGGAAGTATTGAATAGGATTGGGGAGAAGAGAAGTTTGTGGCACAACTTGACCATAAGAAGGGATCGGTTGGTAGGACATGTTCTGAGGCATCAAGGGATCACCAATTTAGTATTGGAGGGCAGCGTGGAGGGTAAAAATCGTAGAGGGAGACCAAGAGATGAATACACTAAGCAGATTCAGAAGGATGTAGGTTGCAGTAGGTACTGGGAGATGAAAAAGCTTGCACAGGATAGAGTAGCATGGAGAGCTGCATCAAACCAGTCTCAGGACTGAAGACCACAACAACAACAAGACGTATATATCCTAAATTTTGTGATTAGGCACCTCTTATTGGAGTATAAGACGTCTCGGTGAATTTGACTGTGTCCTCCACTGATCTATTTTGATCCAGCTGCCGGCCGGAGTGGCCGAGCGGTTCTAGGCGCTACAGTCTGGAACCGCGCGACCGCTACAGTCGCAGGTTCGAATCCTGCCTCGGGTATGGATGTGTGTTATGTCCTTAGGTTAGTTAGGTTTAAGTAGTTCTAAGTTCTAGGGGACTGATCACCACAGCAGTTAAGCCCCATAGTGCTCAGAGCCATTTGAACCATTTGACCCATTAATTTCCTTCTCAATAGTTGCTGACCTCCCATATCTTTTACAAAAAGTTGATAAAACTTCGAATTGGGTCACTACACATTTTGGATGCAGTCGTAGCCATTTTTGCATTTCGTCTATGTAGTAACTGCTTAAAGTTTTTTAGAAAGACACATCTAAAGGCCGCGGTCTAGCGTGATGTACCCAGGAGGTGAAAGCAATATCACTCCATTCTACTGAGCTAGATGCAGTGCTTCTGGTTTTTTGTGTGAGTATTATGATCATCAATGAGAAGAAGAATCTAATGCTCCTTCTAAGGTTTTACATTAGAAACAAAATGTTCCAGGTATTTCACAAATAATTCTTTGTAGTACTGAATATAATTAACCTTTTTTAACCCAACCTGCTACAATATTTTTAACGTTCTAGAATAATTTAATATAATTTGTTAAATATTTAATTGTAGTTGTTTACAATATGCAATATTTGTACTTCAAATTATACACTAAGCGCCAAAGAAACTGGTATAGGCATGCGTATTCAAATACAGAGATACCCAAATAGGCAGAACACGGAGTAGCGGTCGTCAACGCCTATATAAGACAACAAGTGTCTGGCGCAGCTGTTACATCAGTTACTGCTGCTACAGTGCCAGCTATCAAGATTTAAGCGTGTTTGAAGCTGGTGTTATTGTCGGCGCACGAGCGATGGGACACAGCATCTCTGAGATACAGATGAAGTGGGGATTTTCCCGTACGACCAATTCACGACTGTACCGTGAATATCAGGAATCGGGTAAAACATCATATCTCCGACATCGCTGCGGCCGGAAAAAGATCCTGCAAAAAAAGGGACCAACGATGACTGAAGAGAATCGTTCAACGTGACAGAAGTGTAACACTTCCGCAAATTGCTGCAGATTTCAGTGCTGGCCCATCAACAAATGTCAGCGTGCAAATCATTCAACGAAACATCATCGATATGGACTTTCGGCGTCGAAGGTCCACTCGTGTACCCTTGATGACTGCACGACACAAAGTTTTACGCCTCGCCTGGACCCGTCAACACCGTCATTGGACGGTTGATGACTGAATGCATGTTGCCTGGTCTGACGAGTCTCTTTTAAAATTGTATCGATCGGATGGACGCGTACAGGTATGGTGACAACCTCATGAATCCATGGGCTCTGCATGTCAACGGGGGACTTTTCAAGCTCGTGGAGGTTCTGCAATGGTGTGGGACGTGTGCAGTTGAAGTGATGTGGGACCCCTGATACGTCTAGATACGACTAGGACAGGTGACTCGTACGTAAGCAACCTGTCTGATCACCTGCATCCATCCATGTCCATTGTGCATGCCGACGGACTTGAGCAATTCCAGCAGGACAATGCGACACCCCACACGTCCAGAATTGACGCAGAGAGGCTCCAGGAACGCTCTTCTGAGTTTAAACGCTTCCGCTGGCCACCAGACTCCCCAGACAAGAAAATTATTGAGCATATCTGGGATGCCTTGCAATGTGCTGTTCAGTAGACATCTCCACCCCTCGTGCTCTTACGGATTTATGGACAGCCATGCAGGACTCATGTTGTCAATTCCCTCCAGCAGTACGACATTAGTCGAGTCCATGCCACGTTGTACTGCAGCACTTCTGAGTGCTCGCGGGGCCCTACACGTTAGTCAGATGTACCAGTTTCTTTGGCTCTTCAGTGTATTTATGTACCTTGAAAGGAACAGAAATGTCCTCTTGCACGCATTTCTTTTCTCTGAAACAATATACTGTAGGTACAGATAACATCCTTAAGCAATTTTACGGTATTTCGATGAATAGACCAGCAAATTCACTCCATTCACTTAAGGTAGATGAAGTGCTTCTGGATTTTTTGGTCCATTTATGGGAGCTAGCAATGGTTCAATGTTGGCAACGCCGTAACGTCTGCTATGCACACCATTTCATAGGAAGTTGTTGCAAATAAAAACAAATCTAAATAATGAGAATGGAAGGAAAATTTTTACAATTTGTTTTTGATAAAGACATGAAGAGTAATAAATTATCCACATGCTTTTCTGTTTTGCAAACTCTTAATTAACAGTTTCAGTTCTGGAGATGAGTTGCAAAAAACAGTATTCAATTGTAGAAACTATTAAGAGAATAACTTTTAAATTCCAAATGGTTCAAATAGCTCTGAGCATTATGGGACTTAACTGCTGATGTCATCAGCCCCCTAGAACTTAGAACTGCTTAAACCTAACTAGCCTAAGGGCAGCACACACATTCATGCCCGAGGCAGGATTCGAACCTGCGACCGCAGCGGTCGCGCGGTTCCAGACTGTAGCGCTTAGAACCGCTCGGCCACTTCGGCCGGCTTTTAAATTCCTCTGAGTCAAATAGTCTATAGTTCTTTCGTGGTGAACGCCCCGGATCTGTAGCCTTTCGTACAAGTTGTAGTAATATAGAAGAGCGAGGGAAATCGGAACGAAATAACCACAGGATACTCGATAAGTAAAAGTGACAAAATTATAGAGTATCATCAGAAGGATGTATCTGACAAACCAATACATAAGTAACATACTTTAGCCAAGTTCAGTGCACAACACTCAGCATAGTGACTTCCACTGATTAAGTAATCTGAGTGTTAGAAAGAAATACCGACAATGAACAAAATTTCAAGTTCTCACTAATTGGAAGATCCAATGCTCGAACTAGATCATAGTAACGGTTTTCAGTATTTCAGTTATTATTAATGCATGCAATTTGCACATATAGTTTAACATATATTTTGTTTAGAACCAGTTTCTACGAAGTCAATTCTGAATTCTTTGTGAAGAATGACCAATGACTAAAACGCGCCAGACAGCTACCCCAAACCAGATTCGGCGCTTTTCGCAAGCAGTCATCTCAATGAGTAAAGCTACCTCCTTTACGTCCAATCGTCTCAGTCCACCACGGGTCCAAAACTCTGACTCAGAACAGTATTCTCAAATGTCAGAATTTTCTTTCTGTCTTTTGTGTCATAAATCAGGTCCCCGCTTCGTAAAGGGTCACAGCTGAATTGCTGCGCTGTAGATCCTAATCTTCAGCAGCTTTTCGAGTAAAAACGGTGATCCGTTTCCTGCTTAAATTGTGGCCATTATTTCCTGGTTTGTCTCATTCCTTTCACTGAGTACTGCCCAAGATACGTGAACATTTTTACCGTTTAAAAATTTTTACCGTGTGCGTTTAAAGGCCTGTCGTCGTTCTCTCCACTCACTGCGAGGTATCTGATCTTGTCCATATTCAGACCTTCTCTCACTGCCTCTTTCATTAACGCTCTTGCGACCTGAACTAGATCGTGTTCATACTGTGCTATTAAAACTGTATCATCCGCAAAGGCTAGAGTGTTGATTCTTCTACCCATTTGTATGCCTGTTTCCAGGATTGTTACCTTTCTCAGTGTTCTTTCCAGAACCAGATTAAACAGAAAGGGAAGGGGATGGGGATAGGCAGTCTCCCTATCGTATTCCAGTCCTCACCTTGAACTTCTCTGGCGGCTTTACATTCACTCGGACAGTGCACGTTGTCTCTTTCATCCATGGTCGTATTATGTTAATTACTTTTCTGGGAACTGCGTCCTTTCAAATTCTTGCTAAGTTGCTTGCCCGTTCACACTGCCATTCCCGTTTTGGAAGTCCACAAAAAGACAGTGAACATTTCAGCGAAATTCCCAGATCTTTGAAAGCGCTTGCCTTATTATATGTAGTTGGTCTACGATTGATTTTCCAATTCCAAATTCTGCTTGCTGGAATCCAGATACCTCATGGACGTATGGTGTTAACCGCTTCAGCAACAACATGCTCAAAATCTTATAAGTTGTGCATAGTTAGTTAATTCCTCTATCACACACAACAATAGCAGAAAATAAAAACAACTCAGAGATCGTACAGGTATGGAAACACAGTGGCTTTTAGGTTAAAGAGTATTACCCGAGTTCTGGTTTTCTTAATTTCAATCACTAATGTTCACGTTGTTTTGTTGTTCATCAAAATATCAAATTTATTATCTACGTGGTCATTAATACGGGTAGCTATGGCAGCTTCAATGTTGCGCATTTATAAAAAAAATGGTTCAAATCGCTCTGAGCACTATGAGACTTATCTTCTGAGGTCATCAGTCCCCTAGAACTTAGAACTACTTAAACCTAACTAACCTAAGGACAACGCAAATGTCCATGTCCGAGGCAGGATTCGAACCTGCGACCGTAGCGTCTAGAACCGCTCGGTCACCTCGGCCGGCTTACCAATTTATCCCAAAGACGGATTACTTGGTAAAGACCCTGGCTTTAAAAGTCTCCATTTTGGCTGTTCAGAAAATCATGGGGTCGTCATTCTGAAAATGCCTGCCACGGGGTGATTTCTTAATCTGAGGAAGAAGAATACGGAGGGGTTGGGAGGTGAGACAATGTTTGATAATCCAGAGGGGCAGCATGTGTGATTGAATCTTGTTTCTCCAAAGCTTCTTACTCTCGTCAGGAGATATCAGCAGTGTGGCCCTGTGACGGTTAGCCCCTTTGCAGCATAATCTGTTAGCTGTTAGCAGCACATGATGAAAGTCTCAAAAAACACTCGGAATCACCTTGCCCGATGGTTGGGTCTTCGCCTTTTACGGCGGTGGTGAAGATTCACGTTCCTGCGTATGCTTTGTTCCTGTTGGATCAGAGTGATACACCCAACACTTGCCCATCTGGTTTAGCGTGACACAATTGTAACATTTCGGCTGCTGCGGCCGTTGTGGCCGAGCGGCTCTAGGCGCTTCAGTCTGGAACTGCGCTCCTGCTACGGTCGCAGGTTCGAATCCTGCCTTGGGCATGGTTGTGTGTGATGTCCTTAGGTTCGTTAGGTTTAAGTAGTTCTAAGTCTAGGGAACTGATGGCCTCAGATGTTAAGTCCCATAGTGCTCAGAGCCATTTGAACCATTTCGGCTGCTGCTTTGTTTCAGTAGTTTTTTGAGTGGGTGTGAACATTCACGGTACCCAGCGTGCGTGTTTAAAACAGCGGGAAAGGTGTTGAAAACTCATCCATGACTAATTATCACGTTTTTCTCTACAACTTCGATTGTGATACGACGGCCGTTGAACACTAGGGCCACTAGACCGTCGGACATTTCGTTCTTGTTTGACGGTACTGGAAGCGTCTGCGCCATTTGTAAGAGGTACTCGAACGAAAATTAGGCAGATGGGGAAATAGACTGTTCAGATGCGAGCAGGGCAGGCGCTCTGAGGGTTCCGCAGAAACTTAATTACGTATACGAGTACACGCAGTTCATTCATCCCAGAAATCGAGAATCTCGCCGATGTTTTCCCATTGTCGACACAGATTCTGCCGAGATCTCGGTCCCGGGAATTCCAAGATTTCCAACAATGTTTTAAGTTTAAAGTCGGATTACAACACAATCAAAAACGTCTTCGGTCCCGGGTTCGATCCCCGCCACTGCCTAAATTTTGATAAATAATCAGCATCGGCGGCCGAAGACTTCCGGCATAAGAAGTCAGCGTCATTCTGCCAACGGCCTTGTCAAAGAGGGCGGAGGAGCGGATTGAGGTTCAGGGCACTCTCTTGTCCTAGGGGTGGGAAATTTCCCCTATAGGCGAAAGAATCAGCAATGATCAACGACATGAGGATGCAGAAGGCAATGGAAACCACTGCATTAAAGACACGTAACGTGTATCCACAGGACATGTGGCCTGTATTTGAAGAAGTGTCATGGTGATCTCTCCATTGGCAAAAGATTCCGGAATAGTCCCCCATTCGGATCTCCGGGAGGGGACTACCAAGGGGGAGGTTACCATGAGAAAAAGATTGAATAATCAACGAATGGATAACGTTCTACGAGTCGGGACGTGGAATGTCAGAAGCTTGAACGTAGTAGGGAAACTAGAAAATGTGAAAAGGGAAATGCAAAGGCTCAATCTAGATATAGTAGGGGTCAGTGAAGTGAAGTGGAAGGAAGACAAGGATTTCTGGTCAGATGAGTATCGGGTAATATCAACTGCAGCAGAAAATGGTATAACAGGTGTAGAATTCGTTATGAATAGGAAGGCAGGGCAGAGGGTGTGTTACTGTGAACAGTTCAGTAACCGGGTTGTTCTATTCAGAATCGACAGCAGACCAACACCGACAACGATAGTTCAGGTATACATGCCAACGTCGCAAGCTGAAGATGAACAGATAGAGAAAGTGTATGAGGATATTGAAAGGATAATGCAGAATGTAAAGGGGGACGAAAATCTAATAGTCATGGGCGACTGGAATGCAGTTGTAGGGAAAGGAGTAGAAGAAAATGTTACGGGAGAATATGGGCTTGGGACAAGGAATGAAAGAGGAGAAAGACTAATTGAGTTCTGTAACACGTTTCAGCTAGTAATAGCGAATACCCTGTTCAAGAATCACAAGAGGAGGAGGTATACTTGGAAAAGGCCGGGAGATACGGGAAGATTTCAATCAGATTACATCATGGTCAGACAGAGATTTCGAAATCAGATACTGGATTGTAAGGCGTACCCAGGAGCAGATATAGACTCAGATCACAATATAGTAGTGATGAAGAGTAGGCTGAAGTTCAAGACATTAGTCAGGAAGAATCAATACGCAAAGAAATGGGATACGGAAGTACTAAGGAATGACGAGATACGTTTGAAGTTCTCTAACGCTATAGATACAGCAATAAGGAATAGCGCAGTAGGCAGTACAGTTGAAGAGGAATGGACATCTCTAAAAAGGGCCATCACAGAAGTTGGGAAGGTAAAAATGGGTACAAAGAAGGTAGCTGCGAAGAAACCATGGGTAACAGAAGAAATATTTCAGTTGATTGATGAAAGGAGGAAGTACAAACATGTTCCAAGGAAAATCAGGAATACAGAAGTCGCTGAGGAATGAAATAAACAGGAAGTGCAGGGAAGCTAAGACGAAATGGCTGCAGGAAAAATGTGAAGACATCGAAAAAGATATGATTGTCGGAAGGACAGACTCAGCATACAGGAAAGTCAAAACAACCTTTGGTGACATTAAAAGCAACGGTGGTAACATTAAGAGTGCAACGGGAATTCCACTGTTAAATGCAGAGGAGAGAGCAGATAGGTGGAAAGAATACATTGAAAGCCTCTATGAGGGTGAAGATTTGTCTGATGTGATAGAAGAAGAAACAGGAGTCGACTTAGAAGAGATAGGGGATCCAGTATTAGAATCGGAATTTAAAAGAGCTTTGGAGGACTTAGGTCAAATAAGGCAGAAGGGATAGATAAATCAGAATTTCTAAAATCATTGGGGGAAGTGGCAACAAAGCGACTATTCACGTTGGTGTGTAGAATATATGAGTCTGGCGATATACCATCTGACTTTCGGAAAAGCATCATCCACACAATTCCGAAGACGGCAAGAGAAGTGCGAGAATTATCGCACAATCAGCTTAACAGCTCATGCATCGAATCTGCTTACGAGAATAATATACAGAAGAATGGAAAAGAAAATTGAGAATGCGCTAGGTGACGATCAGTTTGGCTTTAGGAAAAGTAAAGGAACGGGAGAGGCAATTCTGACGTTACGGCTAATAATGGAAGCAAGGCTAAAGAAAAATCAAGACACTTTCACAGGATTTGTCGACCTGGAAAAAGCGTTCGACAATATAAAATGGTGCTAGCTGTTCGAGATTCTGAAAAAAGTAGGGGTAAGCTATAGGGAGAGACGGGTCATATACAATATGTACAACAACCAAGAGGGAATAATAAGAGTGGACGATCAAGAACGAAGTGCTCGTATTAAGAAGAGTGTAAGACAAGGCTGTAGCCTTTCGCCCCTACTCTTCAATCTGTACATCGAAGAAGCAATGATGGAAATAAAAGAAAGGATCAGGAGTGGAATTAAAATACAAGGTGAAAGGATATCAATGACACGACTCGCTGATGACATTGCTATCCTGAGTGAAAGTGAAGAAGAATTAAATGATCTGCTGAACGGAATGAACAGTCTAATGAGTACACAGTATGGTTTGAGAGTAAATCGGAGAAAGACGAAGGTAATGAGAAGTAGTAAAAATGAGAACAGCGAGAAACTTAACATCAGGATTGATGGTCACGAAGTCAATGAACTTAAGGAATTCTGCTACCTAGGCAGTAAAATAACCAACGACGGACGGAGCAAGGAGGACATCAAAAGCAGACTCACTATGGCAAAAAAGGCATTTCTGGCCAACAGAAGTCTACTAATATCAAATACCGGCCTTAATTTGAGGAAGAAATTTCTGAGGATGTACTTCTGGAGTACAGCATTGTATGGTAGTGAAACATGGGCTGTGGGGAAACCGGAACAGAAGAGAATCGAAGCATTTGAGATGTGGTGCTATAGACGAATGTTGAAAATTAGATGGACTGATAAGGTAAGGAATGAGGAGGTTCTACGTAGAATCGGAGAGGAAAGGAATATGTGGAAAACAGTGATAAGGAGAAGGGACAGGATGATAGGACATCTGCTAAGACATGAGGGAATGACTTCCATGGTACTAGAGGGAGCTGTAAAGGGCAAAAACTGTAGAGGAAGACAGAGATTGGAATATGTCAAGTAAATAATTGAGGACGTAGGTTGCAAGTTCTACTCTGAGATGAAGAGGTTAACACAGGAAAGGAATTCGTGGCGGGCCGCATCAAACCAGTCAGTAGACTGATGACCAAAAAAAAAAAAAAAAAAGGCCAAAGCGAAGTGCCCTATAGGTTTTGATGAGTGAGTTTGCGAGTAGTAAAATATGTAACATAAACGACCGTGGCTTACAAGCTTACTTTTATTACACCGCCGTCCGCCCCTGGTAGCTGCGTCGTCAGCGCGACGGAATGTCATACGTAACGGCCCGAGTTCGATTCCCGGCTGGGTCGGAGATTTTCTCCGTTCAGAGAGTGGATATTGTGTTGTCCTTATCATCATTGTTTCATCCCCATCGACACGCAAGTCGCCGAAGTGGCGTCAACTAGAAAGACGTGCACCAGGCGAACGGTCTACCCGACGGGAGGCCCTAGTTACACAGCATTTCCATTTCCATTACACCGCCAAGGTACATTAGGCTGAAGTATTGACGTAAATTTCAACTTGATACGTCAACTCATTCCTGTGAAAAAAAGGCGTCCTAATAGACGAACGGACACACAGACGCCGGATAACAAATGACAAAAGAATATTTTTTTCTTTTGATGTAATTACCAATTATTATTGATTGGCGACTCCATAGTGTCCTCTGCACTACGACCAGATAATGGGTATACTTGGAAGGAGAGACAGCATTGGTCGTATATTTTTGTTTATTATTGCAAAATCGATTTTCGGTCACTTAGTGACCATCTTCAGTGCTGTAATTATAACTTAAATTAGTAAGCACTGGTGTCAGTAAGCTTACGGCGATCACATAAGCTTATTGACACCAGTGCTTACTAATTTAAGTTATAATTACAGCACTGAAGATGGTCACTAAGTGACCGAAAATCGATTTTGCGATAGTAAACAAAAATATACGACCAGTGCTGTCTCTCCTTCCAAGTATATCCAAATTACCAATTAACAATTTTCTGATTCTTTCCTCTAGCTGTACTGTAAACCCTTGCTCTCTGCCAAATTTCGTGATACTAGGACAACGGGAAGTACCCTATAACTTTGATGAAAGAGTTTCCGTGAACCAATATATGTGAGATAAATGGCCGAGATTTTGAGACCATTGACTTAAAAGCGTCAATTTTTTACACCGCCAAGGCACCGTAGACCTTAGTACATGACATAGATTTCAACTTTATGCTTCTACCCTTTCATAAGAAACAGGATTTTAACAGTCGGACAGACAGACAGATAGACAGACGGACGCACAACAAAGGGTCCCATAAGCGTTCCGTTTTTACAGTCTGGCGTACGGAACCCTAAACATTAAGTGAATTGTTCATTATTACAAAAGTAATCACCATAATTGCTTCTAAATATATCACACTGTATGCGGGCCCATATTTTCCCATAACCTCCCCCTCACTTATCGACCTTAATGACAGTAAAAGATTAAACCGCGTGTACCTAATAGAAATTTGGGAAAAGCAATCGTCACCGAAGTTAATCTGTCGGCAAAGAGGGAGGAAAGGGTTACATCTAACTGAAAGGAAAAATGCAAATGAAACTGGTGGAAATTAATTTTGAAACGGAGTAAAGTTAATAAAGAAAGTAAATACGCGATCGTTACGTGAACAATTAATTGGCGTTAATTAGATATTTGAGATTTGGGGAAAATTACGGTCGCCAGTCCTATGGACAACTACTATAATAACTGAAAAAGAAAGGTTATTGCTCATATAATTAGCACTAAAAGCGTGGCAACTGAAGATTGACACGTGTTGTGTGAAAACTGAATGTTTGTCAAAAGTAATAAATTTCGCTACACTCTGACTTAATTTAGCAAAAGAATTAATAAAACCGGAAAATTGAAAGTTAATTTAGTGACTGAAATTAATAGTGAACTTTGTTTCTGAAGCACTACGAAATTCAATGAAAGAAGGTTAGTCTTGGGCTACCTCAACAATCATTTCAAAAGTTACTTGAATCTGCGCAATTTAGAAATAAGAGATTTAACTTTGAACTTGAATTAATTGATTCTGAACAATTAACAATAGTAAAATTTAGTACGTACCAGGCTGAGCTGCAGTCACAGGTAAGCTAAAATATGGTAACAAAACTCGCACTCTTAATTTGTGCTTGTGTAATCTAAATATTGTAGTCAGCTATGAATACTTTAACTGAACTTTGACATTAAAGCAGTGAATTGGAATTATATTACTTTAATGCTGGCGTTTGAATTTCAACGACACTCGGGTACATTTCGGGAAAGGAAGGGACCCTGCTTGGTAATGCAATTGGGACAATGAGCAACAAAGGTTCATGCTAAGTTGCTGTATTTTAGTGATGCTAATGGAATAGTTCTAAAACTTGACGTGCTTTCAGTCTTCCTTGTCGGTTGATTTGCGGTTTGAAGTCGTCAATCGAGGAGGTGGCGACAATCACTCATTGTCGGGCGTAGCTGTTGCAGAAGCTGGATGTTGGCGCGCCTTCTTCTCGACACGGTCACCAGGTGAAACGGGCTCTTGATGTGTGCCTGCTAATGTTTCCCGTCCGCGACACCGTGCCAGAAACTATCATACCAAGTGGAGCGCAATTACATGCTGCCAAACCTCGGAATCGCGGCAACTCGCGGGAGCGTCACTCAACACACCTGCTCCACCGCCCTACTCCAGCCAGACTCCGCTATGCCCACGCTCCACGCGGCAGAGTTAACACTTTGGTTCTCCACACGACCTATTGATGTAATCATTCAATAGCATAGTTTTCCCTAGGCAAGACCCAGAGTAAAAATACAAATAATATTTGCAAAACAAACCAATTATATATATATATATATATATATATATATATATATATATATATATGTGTGTGTGTGTGTGTGTGTGTGTGTGTGTGTGTGTGTGTGTGTATAGTAAAACAATTACAGTATATAAAGACACATAAATGTCATATCTTCAGGTAACAAAATAAGGAAAAAATTTATAGTACAATAGATGGAAATAGGAGGATAAGCATTTCCAGCGTTAAAGGTTGTTTCGACTACGCTGCAGAATACATCATAGGAGACAGTCACGAAGTTAAGTTGCATCCATTCGAAGCCCTTATACGTCCCATACAGAGCGTTTATTTTAACTGAAGACACTGAAATATCTCGAACACTACACGTATGATCAAAAAAAAAAAAAATTATAACTACAATTTGAAACTTCCTGGCAGATTAAAACTGTGTGCCTGACCGAGACTCGAACGGGGGACCTTTGACTTCACGGGCAAGTGCTCTATGTACTGAGCTACCCAAGCACGACTCACGACCCGTCCTCACAGCTTCAATTATGCCAGTACCTCGTCTCCTACCTTCCAAGCTTCACAGAAGCTCTTCTGCAAACATCCCAGAACTAGCACTCCTGGAGGTAAGGATATTGCGGAGACATGGCTTAACCACAGCCTGGGGGATGTTTCCAGAATGAGATTTCCACTCTGCAGCAGAGTTCGAGTCTCCGTCCGGCACAAAGTTTTAATCTGCCAGGAAGTTTCATATCAGCGCACACTCTGCTGCAGAGTGAAAATCTCATTCTGGAAACATCCCTCAGGCTGTGGCTAAGCCATGTCTCCACAATATCCTTTCTTCCAGGAGTGGTACCGCAAGGTTCGCAGGAGAGCTTCTGTGAAGTTTGGAAGGTAGCAGACGTGATACTGGCAGAAGTAGAGCTGTGGGGACGGAGCCTGAGTCGTGCTTGGGTAGCTCAGATGGTAGAGCACTTGTCCGCGAATGGCAAGGGTCCCGAGTTCGAGTCTCGGTCCAGCACACAGGTTAAATCTGCCAGGAAGTTTCATATCAGCACACACTCCGCTGCAGAGTAAAAAACTCATTCTGGAAATAACTCTAGTTTGTTTGTCCCGGGGGGAAACATCCAATGATACCACACTCGACCCGCCACCCCACGTCGTGCGTGGGTGACGGGGGCAACTTTGGAATCTTCAATGGGAACAGCCGTTTTTTACTGCAGATTACGATTCCAAACAAAATTTACATACGTTTTGTCTGAAGCACTTTCTTCGTTTCGCCATAGATGGTGCTGTGATTGGAGGAACAGAAATGGATACACAATCGTAATTTACGACGTCCTACTCAATGGCCCTTCAATATCCAATGGCACTAGGGACCCCACTTTCATGATGCGAGGTTAGGACGGGCCAGTGTTTCATAACTTCTAATTGAAACCCCTTTCGCAATTTGTATTCCTCCGACATATCGAACAGGAGACTACTGGACGCGCCACTGTGGGCGTGGCTCGAGGTGAACGTTACTCTAGTACCGGTATTTTCTGTCCCAAAAATGTCCGATATTTGCGTCCATTCAACGTGCCGTCGATAAAACGCGGACTAATGAGTTTCTTCCCCATGACGACGCACCGTACGTTAACCGACCAAGGACGTCGTTGATCAACTTGCCCTAACTAGTGGAGATTATCTACACTCCAGTAATGCATGCTATGGCGGTTAACGTTACCATAGTTTATGAATGTAGACTCATCGGAAAATAGTGCCTCGGCAAAGAACGTAGCGGTTGTTTGCATTTGCTGACGTCCCCACTCACAAAACACTATCCGGTTATGGAAATCGGCGCCACGAAGTTTTTGATGCAGAGACACGTGATATGGATGACACCTACTACGATGCAGTATGATGACAAAACTACCTACGGACAAACCGGAATCACGCTGTAAGTGCCGAACGCTTATCCGTGGGTTGTGTGCACTGCCATTAGCTTCTCCTGTGACGCGTTTGCTTCGTTTCCTTTTGCCGGACTGTACGTTACCATCAGACATAAAGCCGTTCACGACCTTGCAAAAGAACGAACGAGGGCGAGCTTTCTCTGGAAAACGCTCAGCATACAAGCAACAGCATCCTCAACATACGTTTCTCCTACATTCTCTGAAAATAGGACCATTCCATTTTTTTCTTCTGTGGTTGCAACATTCATCGTCCACTTGCAAGACTATTCTCAAAATAACAGGTACGTGTACTGGCAAAAAACACTGTGCAGATGTTGTAATGTTTAGAGCCGCTATCCGTTCTACGTCTGCGCAGTATGTGAGCTCAGGTACTGCGTGTTATGATACACCGTAGTTCACTAAACGGCCACGGCGGCGCGTCCAGCTGTCCCCTGATCGACATGTCGGCTGCATACAAAGTTGCAAATGGGGTTTCCAATTAGAAGTTATGAAATACTGGCCTCCCCTACCCTCGTAGCATGGAAGTGGGGTCCACGTGCCATTGGATATTCAAGGGCGATTGTGTAGCATTTCGTAAGTTACGATTTTGTACCCGTTTCTGTTCCTCCGATTACAGCGCCATTTGTAGCGAAACGATGAAAATGCTTCAGACAAAATACATGTAGATTGTACCGTTGAATCATAATCTGCAATAAAAAGATTGGTGTTCCCACTGAATATTTCAAAATTGTCCCGCCGTCACCCACGCACTTTATGGGGTGGCTCGTCGAGTATGGTATCGTTAGCCATCCCCCTCTGAGACAAACAAATTGAAATTTTAAAAAAATGCCTCTAAGCATTATGGGACTTAACATCTGTGGTCATCAGTCCCCTAGAAATTAGAACTACTTAAACCTAACTAATCTAAGGACATCACACACATCCATGCCCGAGGCAGGATTCGAACCTGCGACCGTAGCGGTCACGCGGTTCCAGACTGAAGCGCCTAGAACCGCACGGCCACACCGGCTGGCAATTAAAACTTTTCTTGATTCAATGTGCAGTTTTCGAGATATTCAATGCCTTCAGTTACAATGAACACCCTGTATACAATCCCGATTTCTCCGAATGCGACTTCCATACTTTCGGAGTCTTGAGGAAAGATAAAATGTTGCCTCATTCTTGACTTTCTTCCCTGTGAGATGTTCTGGCTTCGTCAGAGGTAGTGCAGTCTGCCTGCCACACTCAGCACCAAAACGAAAAAATCTCCCAGCGATATGACGCCTTCAAAAAACTATTCATTCACACGGGAAATAACAACCAAATCTTTCAACTGAAAAACCCTCGAATTGATCTCAGTGGGGATACGCACATTGCAAATGATCGCTATCTTAATGGAAACACGGATTGAAACATACCGGTGTAACAATATATTTGTAAGATTTTCCATAATGAAGGGTTGCCTGCTCTAAGTCATGAAGTTGAGCTAAATAAGTTAAATGAATCACTTTTAATTAATCTAGTTTATTTCGTTAATGTAGAGTATACAATATAACCTGAGGTTACTGATATTTAATTCGTATACACGACTGATCTGTGGGTAACATCTATGAAAGAGTTTTCGCATACTACCTGTAACAAAAATGTTGTGCCTCCAACCATCGGCTAGTTGGTAGTTGATGGTGGGAGTTACAACATTGTTGTTACAGGTAGTACGTGAAAACCAGTTCATAGACGTTGGTCACTGATTAATCGTGTATACGATTGGAGTTACCCCCCACAGCGTCAATTAAGGCCTGTAGATCGTGTACTGAAGCACCGAAACTGGTAGACATACAATAAATAACATGTTAAGGATAGTTGTAGCGTCCCATTTTATCACATAAGTGAACGGTCGAAGCCCTCAAACCTCCAATCAGAAAGATGGACATACAAAAACTATTCCCGATTTATTTATGAGCAACTGAAACCAGTAACAGTGAAATCTGCCAGTGGACATGCCGGTGACGGTCTAATAAATCTGAGCAGCTCATAAATGCATTTTAAGAAAAACTGTTCAATACTAATTCCCAATTCTGAATTAATACAAATGCATCACAAGCTGCGATTCAAAGGACGCTCAAGTTCAAGTTGCTGAGAGGTGAGAGGACTGCACTACTGCGAGATTGCGATACTGAGTCAAACAGTAAATCCGTCCAAGGCTGACAACCAGCGATTCGGTGACTGAAAATCGGAACTAGTGGACACAAGCCCCCTCTCCGAAATCTCTACCAACCACACTCTCTCGCTCCAGAACACACGTCCTCAAGGGAACAGACTATCACGATTACCACCCTGACAACACAGGATTTTTGGTTGCAGCACAATTCGCAGGGGAAAAACTGTTAAAATTCTTCAATAGTGCCCACTGTGTGTTCCTTAGCTGTCCGAAGGTTGGCACACCGAATGCTATCTCGCCGCTCATTGGGCAAATCATAAATCGAGGGGTAGGGTGGGTAGGGGGGGGGGGAGGGAAATACACTGCTGGCCATTAAAATTGCTACAGCACGAAGATGACATCCTACAGACGCGAAATTTAACCGACAGGAAGAAGGTGCTGTGATATGCAAATAATTAGCTTTTCAGAGCATTCACACAAGGTTGGCACCGTTGGCGACAGACACCTACAACGTACTGACATGAGGAAAATTTCCAACCGATTTCTCGTACACAAAAAGCAGTTGACCGGCATTGCCTGGTGAAACTTTGTTATGATGCCTCGTGTAAGGAGGAGAAATGCGTACCATCACGTTTCCGACTTTGATAAAGGTCGGATTGTAGCCTATCGCGAATGCGGTTTATCTAATCGCGACATTGCTGCTCGCGTTGGACGAGATCCAATGACTGTTAGCAGAATATGGAATCGGTGGGTTCAGGAGGGTAATACGGAACGCCGTGCTGGATCCTCACGGCCTCGTATCACTAGCAGTCGAAATGACAGGCATCCTATCTGCATGGCTGTAACGGATCGTGCAGCCACATCTCGATCCCTGAGTCAACACATAGGGACGTTTGCGAGACAATAACCATCTGCACGAACAGTTCGACGACTTTTGCAGCAGCATGGACTATCAGCTCTGAGACCATGGCTGCGGTTACCCTTGTGCTGCATCACAGACAGAAGCGCCTGCTATGGTGTACTCAACGACGAACTTGGGTGCACGAATGGCAAAACGTCATTTTTTCAGATGAATCCAGTTTCTGTTTACAGCATCATGATGGTTGCATCCGTGTTTGTCGACATCGTGGTGAACGCACATTGGAAGCGTGTATTCGGCCTCGCCATACTGGCGTATCACCCGGCGTGATGGTATGGGGTGCCATTGGTTACATGTCTCGGTAGCCTCTTGTTCGCATTGGCGGCGCTTTGAACAGTGGACGTTACATTTCAGATGTGTTACGACACGTGGCTCTGTCCTTCATTCGATACCTTCATTTCAGCAGGATAATGCACGACCGCATGTTGCAGGTCCTGTACGGGGCTTTCTGGATACAGAAAATGTTCGACTGCTGCCCTGGCCAGCACATTCTCCAGATCTCTCACCAATTGAAAACGTCTGGTCAAAGGTGACCGAGCAACTGGCTCGTCTCAATACTCCAGTCACTACTCTTGATGAACTGTGGTATGGTGTTGAAGCTTCATGGGCAGCTGTACCTGTACGCGCCATCCAAGCTGTGTTTGACTCAATGCCCAGGCGTATACGGCCAGAGGTGGTTGTTCTGGGTATTGATTTCTCAGGATCTATGCACCCAAACTGCGTGAAAATGTAGTCACATGTCAGTTCTAGTATAATATATTTGTCAAACGAATACCCATTAATCATCTTCATTTCTTCTTAGTGTATTAATTTTAATGGCCAATAGTGTACGAAAAAGTTCTCTCGCCACGGAAGCATAAATGTTGGAGTCGCATATTTCAGTGCCCTGCAGAGGGTGCCGATTCGTCAACGCCTGCCAACACTTCCGGGACAACTTCAAAACCCGCCCTGTGGCCTGCCGACAAACAAGAGCTGTGACAAGCATCCTATGCGTTGTTGGAATTTCGCGGCCCTTGAAATGCTTAGAGAATGAGACCTGTGATCAGAAACGACCAGCCCTCCCAGGTACGATGCCAGCTCGCCTGTGCTGTCTCACACAGCAGAACATGTTGTAACTTGGCTCCCAGAGTCACTAGATGTGCCCATTCTCCCAGCACAGTTAAGAAAAGGCTGGTATTTTCAGAAAACAAAAATGGTTCAAATGGCTCTGAGCACTATGGGACTTAACTACTGTGGTCATCAGTCCCCTAGAACTTAGAACTACTAAACCTAACTAACCTAAGGACATCACACACATCCATGTCCGAGGCAGGATTCGAACCTGCGACCGTAGCAGCCGCGCGGTTCCGGACTGCGCGCCTAGAACCGCTAGACCACCGCAGCCGGCTTCAGAAAACACAAAGGTCGCGTAGTGACCTGTAACAAATCATTCATGTTACAACACATTCGTGGCCGTGGATTTGCCACACATGGAAAGGTGGCCATATAGTTACAGTCATGGATCCACAGGCTACTGCAAACATTTTTCCATGAAGACGCTGATCGTCTTGCAGCCCAGTGGGATAAATGTATTAACAGTTATGGCGACTAATTTTGAAATAATAAACAGTTCACTTATTTTTCCATCTGTCTCATTTTAATATGGCTGGTCCCTATAACTGCTGTCTCATATGACGGTACATCGTTTCCGTACGCTTCCATCATCTCAACACGACATTCCATTTTTTCAACGGGCTGTACCATTGTTTTGGCTCCTGTAGAACCATGCTACATGTACATCTACATGGATCCTCCGCAAATCGCACTTAAGTGCACGGCAGAGGATTCATCGAACGATCTTCACGATAATTCTCTATTATTCCGCCCTCGAACAACGCGCGGAAAAAACAAACACTTATATCTTTCCGTGCGAGCTCTGATTTGCCTTATTTTTTATAATGATCGTTTCTCCCTGTGTAGGTTGGCCTCAACAAAATATTTTCGCATTCGAAGGAGAAAGTTGGTGATTGAAATTTCGTGAGAAGATTGCGCCGCACCGACAAACGCCTTTGTTTTAATGATGTCCACCCCAAACTTGTGTCATATTATTGGCACTCTCTCCCCTACTTTGCGATAACACAAAGCGTACTGCTCTCCTTTGAACTTTTTCGATGTACTCTGTTAATCCTATCCGGTAAGGATTTCAGAGGGCGCAGCAGTACTCCAAAAGACGACGGACAAGCATAGTGTAAGCAGTCTCTTTAGTAGATCTGTTACATTTTCTAAGTGGTTTGCCAATAAAACGCAGTCTTTGGTTTCCCTTCCCCACAACATTTTCTACGTGTTCTTTCCGATTTAAATTTTTCTTAATTGTAATTCCTAGATATTTAACTGAATTTACGGACTGATTTATTGTGTAAGTGAAGTTCAACGGATTCCTTTCAGCACTCATGCGAATGACCTCACACTCTTCATTACTTAGGGTCATTTGTTAATTTTCACACACTACAGAATTCTTTTCTAAATCGTTTTGCATTATTTTTTTGATATTCTGATGACTTTACTAGACGATAATCGATGGCACCATCTGTAAATAACCTAAGGTGGCTGCTGAAATTGTCTCCTAAATCTTCTTTATAGATAAGGAACAACAGAGAGACCATGGGGAACGCCACAAATCACTTCTGTTTTGGCCGGCCGAAGTGGCCGTGCGGTTAAAGGCGCTGCAGTCTGGAACCGCAAGACCGCTACGGTCGCAGGTTCGAATCCTGCCTCGGGCATGGATGTTTGTGATGTCCTTAGGTTAGTTAGGTTTAACTAGTTCTAAGTTCTAGGGGACTAATGACCTCAGCAGTTGAGTCCCATAGTGCTCAGAGCCATTTGCACCATCACTTCTGTTTTACTCGATGCCTTTCCGTCAGTTACTCCGAACTGTGAACTCTCTGACACGAAATCACAAACCCATTCGCATAACTTGAGACGATATGCCATAAGCACGCAATTTCACTACACGAGTTACAATCCATTAGGAATGTGGGTGCCCTCAACGACTGTGATATGACTTTCAAATGATAGAGCGCAGCAGTCAGCTAGCTGTCCTTGTCTTTCAGGTTTTATTAAGTAATTGTAGATTTCGGCTAGTGCCTAGCAGTTGTCTTTTATTTTATTTGGGTCATCTGTCTTCTGACTGGTTTGATGCGGCCCGCCACGAATTCCTCTCCTGTGCTAACCTCTTCATCTCAGAGTAGCACTTGCAACATACATCCTCAATTATGTGCTGCGTGTATTCCAGTCTCTGTCTTCCTCTACAGTTTTTGCCCTCTACAGCTCTCTCGAGTACCTTGGAAGTCATTCCCTCATGTCTTAACGTCTCCTATCTTCCTGTCCCTTCTCCTTAACAGTGTTTTCCACATATTCGTTTCCTCTCCGATTCTGCGCAGAACCTCCTCATTCCTTACCTTATCGGTCCACTTAATTTACAATATTCGTCTGTAGCACCACATCTTAAATGCTTCGATCCTCTTCTGTTCTGGTTTTTTCACAGTCCTTGTGTCACTACCATACGATGCTGCGCTCCAAACATATATTCTCAGAAATTCCTTCCTCAAATTAAGGCCTATGTTTGATACTAGTAGCCCCTTCTTGTCCAGGAATGCCCTTTTTGCCGGTGCTAGTTGAGACGTGGGACACACGCTCAAGGAAACTTCAACTCAGTAAGGACAAAGGAATAATTACCAACAAACACAAACTCTGGCTTGTAATTTACAACAAGTTTTATTTAACAATTGCACGACAACAGCAAACTGCTGTTACCCCAGAATAATATACATAATTGTCCTAGAATTTGAAACATTACTAAACAGACAAAATGTTTACGGGTGTCAAAGCCCACCCCAAACAAAAAATAATTTTAGAACCATCTTTACATAAATCTTAACTCCCATACAAACAATAAACGGATCACTAAGAAAAAGTCCCACAGAAGCAGGACACCTTTTAAGACATAACAGCAGAAACAACTCACAATTTCTCTTTCTGAATAAGATATTAAAAACCCAGTAAAATGAAAGGCATGTTTCAGGTACTAAAAAATTTCAGTGACAAGTAATCACACATCAGAGGTGTTCGGAAACTACAACTCAGATCGAGCCTGAATGAAAGCTGAAAGGAACGGTGAAGAAGGAAAGACGGACGTCTCGGCATCACCAAGAACAAATAATAAAATACTCAACTTAAATTCGCCGAAGAAGTGGAGTCTGCTGATAAACATGGCGACCGCGCTATCGGTTACTATGCAAACTGGCCGCCGTCAAGGCGTCTTCCCTCAGTTAAACGACGAGCTACAACTGACGACGCGCACCACTTATTATACCACTGAAACAGCAACATAAAACCACCCAGCAACTGGGCAATATCCAGAGCAATACAATCTTTAGTACATTAGAAAAATTTCAAAACTGGAATACGGCCACAAGAGATCCACAAGCCATTCGCATTCAGCACTTCCTACTAAGATGAAATATTGGTGTACACAAATTACTTCCACAACATTTTTCAATAACACGCCGCTATTCCATCTGGAAATTAATAATTAAAATGTTCACTATATAATCACGTTGCAAACAGTGAAGTTTATAATTATGCCACTGGTTCTGTCCTTCCTCTATTTACAACTTCTGCCAAGAGAAAATAAGCATTATTTCTCAAGGAAATTCCGACGGCGATTATGTAACAATTCGACGAAACAAGCACACCGTACCATCACTGACGGACCAGAACTTAATCAGGAAAAACAGTCGCTAATTGGAACACAGTAAATGGTTCAAATTGCTCTAAGCACTATAGGACTTAACATCTGAAGTCATCAGTCCCCTAGACTTTGAACTACTTAAACCTAACTAATCTAAGGACATCACACATAGCCATGCCCGAAGCAGGATTCGAACCTGCAACCGTAGCAGCACCGCGATTCCAGACTCAGCAGCCTAAATACTGCAAGTGTGGCACGCTAATTCAGGTGACTTCCTTACCAGGCTAATCGCCATGGGCAAGTATTGGGTGTATCACTATGACCCCAACATACAGGAACAAAGCATACGATAGGAACGTGTGGATCACCACCGCCGTAAAAGGCGAAGACCCAACAATCGGGCAAGGTGATTCCGAGTGTTTTTTGAGACTTTTATCATGTGCTGCTAACAGCTAACCGATTATGCTGCAAAGGGGCTAACCGTCACAGGGGAACACTGTTGATATCTTCTGACGACGGTAGGAAGCGATGGAAAAACCAGTCCACGTGTAAGTTTTTGCTCCTCTGCGAAGTCCAAGCTCATTCTGAGCAAGATTCAATCACATATGATGCCTCTCTGGGTTATCAAACATTGCCTCACCACCCTTCCCCTCCATATTCTCCTTCCTCAGATTAAGAAATCACCGCGTGGCAGGCATTTTCAGAATGACGACCACATGATTTTCTGAACAGCCAAAATGGAGACTTCTAAAGCCAGGATCTTTACCAAGTAATCCGTCTTTGGGATAAATGGGTAAGCCGGCCGAGGTGGCCGAGCGGTTCTAGGCGCTACAGTCTGGAACCGCGTGACCGCTACGGTCGCAGGTTCGAATCCTGCCTCGGGCATGGATGTTTGTGTTGTCCTTAGGTTAGTTAGGTTTAAGTAGTTCTATGTTCTAGGGGACTGATGACCTCAAAAGGGAAGTCTCATAGTGCTCAGAGCGATTTGAACCATTTTTTTTTATAAATGCGCAACATTGAAGCTGCCATAGCTACCCGTATTAATGACACAGAGCTTACTATTGACCACGTAGACAATAAATTTGATATTTTAATGAACAACAAAACAATGTGAACATTAGTGATTGAAATTAAGAAAACCAGAACTCGGGTAATACTCTTTAACCTAAAAGCCACTGTGTTTCCATACCTGTACGATCTCTGAGTTGTTTTTATTTTCTGCTATTGTTGTGTGTGATAGAGGAATTAGCTAACTATGCACAACTTATAAGATTTTGAGCATGTTGTTGCTGAAGCGGTTAACACCATACGTCGATGAGGTATCTGCATTCCAGCAAGCAGAATTTGGAATTGGAAAATCAATCGTAGACCAACTACATATAATAAGGAAAGCGCTTTCAAAGATCTGGGAATTTCGCTGAAATGTTCACTGTCTTTTTGTGGACTTCCAAAACGGGAATGGCAGTGTGAACGGGCAAGCAACTTAGCAAGAATTTGAAAGGACGCAGTTCCCAGAAAAGTAATTAACATAATACGATCATGGATAAAAGAGACAACGTGCACTGTCCGAGTGAATGTAAAGCCGCCAGAGAAGTTCAAGGTGAGGACTGGAATACGATAGGGAGACTGCCAATCCCCATCCCCTTCCCTTTCTGTTTAATCTGGTTCTGGAAAGAACACTGAGAAAGGTAACAATCCTGGAAAGAGGTACACGAATGTGTAGAAGAATCAACACTCTGGCCTTTGCGGATGATACAGTTTTAATTGCACAGTATGAGCACGATCTAGTTCAGGTCGCAAGAGCGTTAATGAAAGAGGCAGTGAGAGAAGGTTTGAATATGGATAAGATCAGATCCGTCGCAGTGAGAACGACGACAGGCTTTTAAATGCGTAGCAGCCGCGTGGTTCCGATCTGAAGCGCCTAGAACCTCTCGACGACAACAGCCGGCTGAAACACAATACAAATCCACGATTATCTTCATCTGGTAACAGTAACACATTAATAATAAACTTCTCATATTCTCTCATGTTTGACCGAGCGAGGTGGCGCATTGCTAAGACACTGGACTCGCCTTCGTGAGGACGACGGTTCAATCCCACGTCCGGCCAACCTGATTTAGGTTTTCCGTGATTTCCCTAAATCACTCCAGGCTAATGTCGGGATGGTTCCTTTGAAAGGACACGGCCGACTTCCTTCCCCATCCTTCCCTAATCCGATGAGACCGATGACCTCGCTGTCTGGTCTCCTTCCCCCAAACAACCCAACTCTCTCACGTCGCTCAGCAGCACAGACGAGACCAGGGCCGTCTCACTAGACGGAGAACACACTCGTCGACCGCACGCACGTCTCCGACCGCAGCCCCACTGCCCATGTGACAGAAAGAGGCAGAGCAGGCGCAAAAGCGACCGCCGACAACCAGACTGCACACCGGAGCGCCAACCAACCGACCAAAAACCAGTCCTCTCGCCACAGCGTCGTGCGCTTAAATAGCCGAAAAGCGACCAAAGAGGAAAACCGCGGCCACGCGATATAGGGTCGACCGCAGAGATCGTAACCGAATACAGAGAAGCGAATGGCGCCACATATCACTTATCTGCTTTTGATACCCTCCTTGCTCCGTCCGCCACTGGTTATTTTGATGCCTAGGTAGCAGAATTCCTTAGCTTCATGTACTTCGTGACCATCAATCCTACTGTTAAGTTTATCATTGTTGTCATTTCTGCTACTTGTAAATAAAAAAAATTGTGGTAAGATCTTATGGGACAAAACTGTTTAGATCATTGGTCCCTAAGCTTACACACTACTTAATCTAACTTAAACTAACTTACGCTATGGACAACACACACGCCCATCCCCGAGTTAGGACTCGAACCTCCGACGGGGAGGAGAGGCACCTGCTACTTCTCATTACTTTCGCCTTTCTGCCATTTACCGTCAACCCGTATTCTGTACTCATTAGACCGTCCATTCCATTCATCAGATCATGTAATTCTTCTTCACTTTCACTCAGGATAGCAACATCAGCGAATCGTATAATTGATACCCTTTCACCTTGAATTTTAATTCCACTCCTAAACCTTTCGTTTATTTCCATTATTGCTCCTTCCTTGTAGAGATTGAACAGTAGAAACGAAACACTACATCTCTGTCTTACACCCTTTTTAATCCGAGCGTTGACTTGTTGAACGAACTGTGACAGAATCCCGAACAACAGCGGACTGACATACTAAACTATAATAAATTCAGTCCGAACAGGCCTTGGAAGGCCCAACGGAACCGACCGGTCACCGTGTCATCCTCAGCCCACAGGCGCCACTGGTTGCGGATATGGAGGGGCATGTGGTCAGGACATCGCTCTCCCGGCTGTATGTCAGTTTACGAGGCCGGAGCCGCTACTTCTCAATCAAGTAGCTCCTCAGTTCGCCTCACAAGGGCTGAGTGCACCCCGCTTGCCAACAGCGCTCGGCAGACAGGATGGTTACCCGTCCAAGTGGTAGCCCAGCCCGACAGCACTTAACTTCGGTGATCTGACGGGAACCGTCTTACCACTGAGCAAGGCTGTTGGGCTTTACTGACGTACTAGGACATGCAATGATACCATGAAATTGTGCATTGGTAATGGCTAGCCGGAATCTATAATTGTCTAATAAAACCTGACAGTAAAGGACGGCTGATTGCTGTGCTCTAGCATTTTAAAATTTCACTGCTAGCCGCTACAGTATTATGGTGCTGAAAATTTTGATGTATACCCGGAATGCAGACATGTAAATGCAACCAAACAAAAATTAATTGCATAAATTTAGTTTTAGGTGGTAATTAAGCCATTATGGCGGCCCACCGTACCTGAATGCGTTCATACGTTCCTTAAATGGAGCACAAAAGCACGCCACGTGGCTTTTTCTCCCTGCTGCCCTCGGGCCCCCCTCCACTGTGCCGTTGGTTCACGGCGCTAGTCGTCTCGAGACACGGCGTCCTGTTATCTCCTTAAGAGCAAGTAATTACGAAGAACTTGCCCGCGACGTCAGGCACTGGCGAAAACTCCGGTGTGCCCCGACATCGCTGCGTGGGCGGAGGCTTTGCTGAAGGCGGTGCTGCGTGGCGGCCTCTGTCTTCTTCCGGCTCAGCGACTCGTCAGCAGACGGACGGCAGCTGCTGATGGGGGAGGGGGGAAACTGTCAGCGACACTGCCTCCAGAAAGACTCGAGGCGGACCCTCTGTAGAGATACACGGGACCTGCGTTCCAGCTCTGAGGCGCAAGGAGCAACACAGCCTTTATGTAAGTCTGCAGCCTTTCTCTGAAGCAACAGTGGTCTAATCTTCTACGATAACATGTTTTACAGTTGCACTATTTCTGACAGATGTACACATCACGTACTTGGGTTTCTCTGGCCAGGGAAACGGTGGAAGGAGGGGGGGGGGGGGTGCAACAGAAAAAGCTAGATCAGGTAGGTTAAAGTCAACAGTCTAGATCGCAATAATATTTGTGAGACGTGCGCGGCTCGCGGTCATGCCGTTTATTGCTCGTCATCTTGTTTTTATCATTCTGTCGCCTCTTTCTTATTCAATTTTTTGGTGTCACTAACAAGGGAACCTCCCCATCGCACCCCCCTCAGATTCTGTTATAAGTTGGCACAGTGGATAGGCCTTGAAAAACTGAACACAAATCAATCGAGAAAACAGGAAGAAGTTGTGTGGAACTATGAAAAAAATAAGCAAAATATACAAACTAAGTAGTCCATGCGCAAGATAGGCAGCATCAAGGATAGTCTAAGTTCAGGAGTGCCGTGGGCCCGTGGTTAGCGTGAGCAGCTGCGGAACGAGAGGTCCTTGGTTCAAGTCTTCCCTCGAGTGAAAAGTTTAATTTTTTATTTTCAGACAATTATCAAAGTTCACTCACTCACATATAATCAACTTCGCTCTCCAAAATTCCAGGACATGTTCAGATTTGCTTGGACATATGCAGGATTTGACGGTCTACACACGGAAAAATTTGAAAACGTTAAAAACATATGTTTTGACATAGCACAGGGAAAACTGTGCGACTGTGAAACATTTGTTGCAGTTTATGTGACAAACTCTTACGTTTACATTACTTTTTTGGGAGTGATTATCACATCCACAAGAAAACCTAAATCGGGCAATGTAGAAGTATCTTTTTATCCATTCGCTAAGCGTACAAGTTAAGTGGGTCGACAACATATTCCGGTTATGTGACGCACATGCCGTCACCAGTGTCGTATAGAATATATCAGACGTGTTTTCCTGTGGAGGAATCGGTTGACCTATGACCTTTCGTACAAATGTTTTCGGTTCCCGTTGGAGAGGCACGTCCTTTCGTCTACTAATCGAACGGTTTTGCGGTGCGGTCGCAAAACACAGACACTAAACTTATTACAGTGTACAGAGACGTCAATGAACGAACAGACAGATCATAACTTTGCGAAAATAAAAAAGTAAACTTTTCACTCGAGGGAAGACTTGAACCAAGGACCTCTCGTTCCGCAGCTGCTCACGCTAACCACGGGACGACGGCGCTCCTGAGCTCAGACTCTCCTTGATGTTGCCTATATTCCGCATGGACTACACAGTTTGTATATTTTGTTTATTTTTTTCATAGTTCCACACAACTTCTTCCTGTTTTCTCGATTGATTTGTGTTCAGTTTTTCAAGGCCTATCCACTGTGCCAACTTATAACTAAATCTGGTGGGGGTGCGATGGGGAGGTTCCCTTGTAAGTTGTTGATTTGCTTGCCCGTGAGTGGCAGCAGCAGCGCTCATCGATAAGTGCACTGTCGTACTATCTCTGGAGCGACCGTTTGTATTTCCGGGTCGTGGTCTGTCTGGAGGCAGTCGGGGACGGAGCGCCACTGAGGTGCGGACAGCTAGTACTCGCCGACCGCTGGCGACACGCATGAACTGTCCGACGGAAGGAGATTGGAGCGGGAACGACCGTTGGTTGGTCGTTCGGTTGGTCGTCTCATCGGGAGAGGTATGTTTGGTCTTTCGACCGTTTCTGGGCCTAGTCAGTTGGTCATCTTGCCGGACGTGGCTCGGTTCCTTCCTTGTGCAGAGACGTCGTGGCCAGTGGGCCAGAGTTACCTCTCCATGATTGCATCCGAGTCAGTGTGTCCGGGTCGCCGGTCTCCGAGTTCCGAGCGGACATCAGTCGGGTTGGAGCTACGGTGAGCTCCGGACAGCCAAGACTCGCCCGACCGTTGCCGACACACATAACTTGAGTGAGAACGACCTTGGTTGGTCGTTCGCTCGCTTGTGGAAACTGTGTGTGTCGAGTTGCCATTCGTCCTTGTTGTTCCACAGTGATTGCTTTTACGATTGTTCGAGTTCTTGTGCAAGTGTTTACGTAGATCTGTGTGTAGCTTCTGTGATTTCCACTGAGCAGATGAATACTGTCTGCGTACTGCAGTAGGGGTAGTTGCGACAGAACAGCGAGGAAGTCTCCACGGCGTGTAGTTCGACGGCTTGATGTTGTTCTCTCTTTTTTTTTTTCTTTGAATGTTTATTGTGCCTTGACTGTGTTTAGACGCCAATTATTAAGACATAGTCCAGCTGTGGTCCTCGTCCTCGCTGATATTTTTGGTTGTCGTGTCGTTGGTCGGGTAGAAGGGAGTTGATTAGGTTGTTGATTGGTTCTTCAGCCGTTCCTAGGTCGTGCTGCCACCCGATTGTTTAGTGTTACGCTTGGCACCTGTCTCACCTAAACTGTGGTTAGTTTCCTCACCAGGCCGACCCTTGGAACACTTCTGAGCAACATTGTTCTGTTGTTTGGGATTGTAATTTTCTCTAGTCTCAAGTACTGTGCGGGGCCTTTAGCCGTGTATTAATTTGTCTGTTCTATGTTCAGTATATGACCTTCAGCCGAACCTTATGTGAAGTATTTTAAGATTAGGCCTTCAGCCATATTTTATCTAAAATTCTTGTTTGCTCTGTATTTAGGCCCTCAGCCGCGTTTGTTTTAAAATCTGTGGCTTTCGGCCGTAATATCTAAATTCCTGTCTGTAAGGTTTCTCTTTAATCACCATTCTTAAAATGGCCTTCAGCCGTACTGTGTAAATGCTTATCTTAAGGCTTGTCTTTAATTATTTTGAATAATTGTCTGGGCCTTCAGCCGTCAAGATATTTCGTGTTTTCTTAAGATGGTTTTCTGTTGTACTGTGTAAATGCTTGTCTTTAAAGGCTGCCTTTTATTATGTTGAAAATTATTGGGCTTTCAGCCGAGGAATTAATTTAAATTTTCCTTAATATGGCTTTTAGCCGAGATTCGTAAATGCTTGCCATTTAAAGAATTTCCTTGCTGATCTGAAATATTGTTTGGGCCTTTAACCGAGAAGATATTTTAATTTTCTTAAGTAAGGCCTTCAGCTGTTTGTCTAAATTCTGGTGCCTTAAAAGGAATTATTTAAGGATATTTTAATGTTACTTAAGTAAGGCCTTCAGCCGTTTCTCTAAATCCCTGTGTTTTAAAAGGAATTATTTAAATCTTATTATTGAGAAGTTACTTGGGTCCTCAGCAGTGAATTGATCCTTGTTGTTTTAAAGAGAGAACTGTGCATTGGTTTTCGAGGAATAAAGCTGTGTGTTCTTGTGTAGCTAACAGTAACTGATCTTGGCCCCTTTCTACAACCTGATCCGCTCTGTCCTGCGAAACCAGATTTCAATTTGTCTATTTACCGGTTTCGGCTTATGTTAAAGCCACCCTCAGAATTTTTGGCCTTGCAAGGGTAGGAACAGCAAAGTTACAAACAGTACAATTACATATGGCGTTAAAATAAGATAGAGAAAAGAATTAACGCATCCTAATGTTTCTAAGACCTAGCCTTTTAGCATCAGATTACTAACGACACCATGTCATATATATGTATTCAAGTTTCTGGAAGCCCTTGGCATGGAAACGTTCACACAGAGCTGCCGCTCTGCCACTGTGGCATCTTGACAACAGCCGCTGCTCTAGTGGTCTCACTAATAGCGCTGGAGGATACTAAATAAATTTCCTACAGAGTTTGTTTACGAGTCGCCGGCACAAACGTCTTTGATTATATCCACATGAATCGATACCTTGACCGTAGTAGGCGTCCGCTGGCATACATCTTTAGCTTCTCAACTACCACTTCGGCCTTTACGTTACCATGACAACGGTGTCTTTCCCAGTACACACTTCTGCGGTATCATGCCGTCCATCTTAGTCCTCACATTGTCTAAGCAATGGCGTCATTTTGAATTCTTACCAGTGGGCACTGCCTAGCAAATATACAACGATGTGTATACAGGGTGGTCCATTGATCGTTACCGGGCCAAATATCTCACGAAATAAGCGTCAAACGAAAAAACTATAAAGAACGAAACTTGTCTAGCTTGAAGGGGCTAATGGTTGGCCCGCTAGATGGCGCTGCCATAGGTCAAACGGACATCAACTGCGTTTTTAAAATAGGAACCCCCATTTTTATAACATATTCGTGTAGCACGCAAAGAAATATGAATGTTTTAGTTGGACCACTTTTTTCGCTTTGTGGTAGATAGTCACAAACATATGGCTCACAATTTTAGACGAACAGTTGGTAAAGGTAGGTTTTTTAAATTAAAATACAGAACATAGGTACATTTGAACATTTTATTTCGGTAGTTTCAATGTGATACATGTACCTTGTGAACATATCATTTCTGAGAACGAATGCTGTTACAGCTTGATTACCTGTAAATACCATGTTAATGCAATAAATGCTCAAAATGATGTCCGTCAACCTCAACACATTTGGCAATACGTGTAACGACATTCCTCTCAACAGCGAGTAGTTCGCCTTCCGTAATGGTCGCACATGCATTGACAATGCGCTGACGCTTGTTGTCAGGCATCACGATAGCAAATATCCTTCAACTTTCCCGACAGAAAGAAATCTGGGGACGTCAGATCCGGTGAACGTGCGGCCATGGTATGGTGCTTCGACGACCAACCCACCTGTCATGAAATATGCTATTCAATACCGCTTCACCCGCACGCGAGCTATGTGCCGAACATCCATCGCGTTGGAAGTTCATCGCCATTCTGTCATGCAGTGAAACGTCTTGTAGTAACATCGGTATAACATTACGTAGCAAATCAGCATACATTGCACCATTTAGATTGCCATCGATAAAATGAGGGCCAATTATCCTTCCTCCCATAATGCCGCACCATACATTAATCCGCCAAGGTCACTGATGTTCCACGTGTCGCAGCCATCGTGGACTTTCCGTTGCCCAATAGTGCATATTATGCCGGTTTACGTTACCGCTGTTGGTGAATGACGCTTCGTCGCTAAATAGAACGCGTGCAAAAAATCTGTCATCTTCCCGTAATTTCTCTTGTACCTAGTGGCAGAACTGTACACAACGTTCAAAGTCGTCGCCATGCAATTCCTGGTGCATAGAAGTATGGTACGGGTGCAATCTATGTTGATGTAGCATTCTCAACACCGGCGTTTTTGAGATTCCCGATTCTCGCACAATTTGTCTGCTACTGATGTGCGGATTAGCCGCGACAGCAGCTAAAACACCTACTTGGGCATCATCATTTGTTGCAGGTCGTTGTTGACGTTTCACATGTGGCTGAACACTTCGTGTTTCCTTAAATAACGTAACTATCCGGCGAACGGTCCGAACACTTGGATGATGTCGTCCAGGATACCGAGCAGCATACATAGCACACGCCCGTTGGGCATTTTGATCACTATAGCCATATACGAACACGATATCGACCTTTTCTGCAATTGGTAAACGGTTCATTTTATCACTGGTAATGTATCACGAAGCAAATACCGTCCGCACTGGTGGAATGTTACGTGATACCACGTACTTATACGTTTGAGGCTATTACAGCGCCATCTATCACAAAGCGAAAAAAGTGGTCCAACTAAAACATTCATATTTCTTTACGTACTACACGAATATGTAATAAAAATGGAGGTTCCTATTTTAAAAAAAAGCAGTTGATATCCGTTTGACCTATGGTAGCGCCATCTAGCGGGCCAACCATAGCGCCATCTGGTTTCCCCCTTCAAGCTAGACAAGTTTCGTTCTTTGTAGTTTTTTTGTTTGACACTTATTTCGTGAGATATTTGGCCCGGTCACGATCAGTGGACCACCCTGTATAAGAGGGGTGCCCAGAAAGTAATGTACCTCATTTTTTTCTTCAGCAGTTCTTTATTGAACATAATGAGAACTAGACACACGAAAGAATGGTGTTTTATCTACACACCCTACCTTTCCACGTAATCTCCATCCCGTTCTATGGCCTTCCTCCAACGCGAAACAAGGGCGTGTATTCCCTGTCGGTACCAATGCTTGTCCTGATGGCAGAGCTAGTGCTTCACCTCCGCATCGCTTTCAAAATGTCTTCCACGAATGGCATCCTTTAATGGCAAACGACAACATCAGCTCGCTGCAACACAGCCGTGGGTGGTCTCCCCTACCGCTGTAAATTGTAGAGCTCCGACGAATCGCCTTCTGATGACCTCACCCTCTGTTCTCGTGACTAACTGTACCTCTTTTGGACAGCAGATGGTCCATAGACTTTGCACAAGCGTTTGTGAATATCCCCTACAGGTTCTTTCTCTGCAGTGAGAAACTCAATGACGGCGCATTACTCGTACGTACAGCACCTACAGACGCCATTTTGAAACTGTCCTGCAGCTACGCTATCTCTCGAAAGTGACGGAAACATGGCGCGCTCACTCAGGAGACTTCAAATAATACATACATAACGTTTCACATTCCTAACATTGTTTTTGGCTAAGAAAGAAAATGCTGTGATTTACTTTCTGGGCAACCCTCGTATTTTAATGGTTGTACCTTTTAACATAATTTTACCTGCCATTATGTCTTTATTTTATGTGATATCTATATGTGCATATGATAATCGCTCTCTACTTTCTTCGTTTTTCAACAAAACATTAACAAGGACGATGTGTTTGTCTTTCACACCAGTGTCAGTAGATTGCACTGCTTCTTATGTTGTTTTGTAAGTTTGTTTATTTTATTTTAACGTAAATGACTACTTGTCTGATACTTAATAATGCTTTAACTTCTCATGCTCTCGTACGTGGTCTACGAGAACTTACTGTGTAAAGTTCATACAGCAAAGACATTTCAGTTCTTGTGAAGCGGTTGCCATTGGCTGATAATAACGTAATCCAGGGCTTCCCAACGTGTGGTCCCTTAGGGGTCCGCCGGCTCTTTCTAGGGGGTCCGCAGCCACCTTTGACCAAATCGTGTAAAATAATGAGTAAAATTATTGAATAAAAATGTGAAAATCAAATTAATCACTTTTTTTTCGTGTGTAAAACATGTGTACTTTTACTTCAGGTCGTATTCCCAAGCAGCGTTTGCGGTTCCTAAGTGAGAACACATACACAGTTTAGTGCCGGTGAATGCGGCTTCTCTGATCGACTGTTTCGCAACAATACGGGGGTCGTTTGTGCGCCGGCTCACGGCGCTAGATGCGCTGAAACCTTTTACGTATGCGCGGGGCGAGCTTTGTCGACCAATCACAGCACTCGCTGGCACGTATGCGGCCCCAGGCATCGTTAAATGTTAAACTTGCTTTGTCAGTGCACTACCTACTTCATAAGTCGATTTTCGACCCGTTTATTACTTCTAAAATGGATCCATGGTTGAAGTCAGGATCATTGAAGAAGGGTGCGGTTTCTCCATCGCCTTCACAACAAGGGAAGTTTCCAGTTGAAATGAATGAGGAGGGAGGACGACCAAAGAAAGAACATTCACAAGAAGCTCCAAAGACTATTGATACTTCGGGGTGAGGGGAATGGGGGCTCATTGGAAATATGGCACTTGCATTAAGAAGCTTTCAGTTCTCATGGGTTTCGCTCTGAAATCTAAAGATATTGTGCTCTTGATTGACTAGGGGTCCGCCAAGGATTTTCGTATGTAGAAGGGGTCCGCCAAGGATTTTCGACTGTAGAAGGGGACCGCCAGCTGAAAAGGTTGGGAAGCGCTGACTTAATCCATAGTCGGCAGGCGAATAGCACACTATATAACCCATGGCTCCTCAGCCATCAGTCACGGTGTACGATCGTGGTATCACGAGAAAACCGACGAGCCACCAGCACCAGCCATAGGGGTACACGCTACAGTCTTTCTTTATTTTCTTTTAACGCCATATGTAATAGTACTCTTTGTAATTTTGTTACGGCTTTTCTCTGTCTTATTTTAACGATATCGAGTGTTGATTTTAACCTAAATATAGCACCAGATCTCTGCACTTGATACACAATGTTGTCTAAATTTATAGATCAGTTAGGGTGCCCAGTACACATAATCTGGATCATTGATTCCTTCCTTACTGGACGACAACCCTTCGTAAGGAACGGAGAAAAGTCCAGCCAGACACATCAGATTGTCGCAGGAGTCCCGCATGGATCAGTTTTAGGTCCCGTCCCTTATACCACATACACGCATGGCATTCCTACGCAGATCGCCGGAGAGATTGCTCTCAATGCCGATGGTATCGCCATATACAAAAGCAGTCGCACCCTTCTCAATATACACTCCTGGAAATTGAAATAAGAACACCATGAATTCATTGTCCCAGGAAGGGGAAACTTTATTGACACATTCCTGGGGTCAGATACATCACATGATCACACTGACAGAACCACAGGCACATAGACACAGGCAACAGAGCATGCACAATGTCGGCACTAGTACAGTGTATATCCACCTTTCGCAGCAATGCAGGCTGCTATTCTCCCATGGAGACGATCGTAGAGATGCTGGATGTAGTCCTGTGGAACGGCTTGCCATGCCATTTCCACCTGGCGCCTCAGTTGGACCAGCGTTCGTGCTGGACGTGCAGACCGCGTGAGACGACGCTTCATCCAGTCCCAAACATGCTCAATGGGGGACAGATCCGGAGATCTTGCTGGCCAGGGTAGTTGACTTACACCTTCTAGAGCACGTTGGGTGGCGCGGGATACATGCGGACGTGCATTGTCCTGTTGGAACAGCAGGTTCCCTTGCCGGTCTAGGAATGGTAGAACGATGGGTTCGATGACGGGTTGGATGTACCGTGCACTATTCAGTGTCCCCTCGACGATCACCAGTGGTGTACGGCCAGTGTAGGAGATCGCTCCCCACACCATGATGCCGGGTGTTGGCCCTGTGTGCCTCGGTCGTATGCAGTCCTGATTGTGGCGCTCACCTGCACGGCGCCAAACACGCATACGACCATCATTGGCACCAAGGCAGAAGCGACTCTCATCGCTGAAGACGACACGTCTCCATTCGTCCCTCCATTCACGCCTGTCGCGACACCACTGGAGGCGGGCTGCACGATGTTGGGGCGTGAGCGGAAGACGGCCTAACGGTGTGCGGGACCGTAGCCCAGCTTCATGGAGACGGTTGCGAATGGTCCTCGCCGATACCCCAGGAGCAACAGTGTCCCTAATTTGCTGGGAAGTGGCGGTGCGGTCCCCTACGGCACTGCGTAGGATCCTACGGTCTTGGCGGGCATCCGTGCGTCGCTGCGGTCCGGTCCCAGGTCGACGGGCACGTGCACCTTCCGCCGACCACTGGCGACAACATCGATGTACTGTGGAGACCTCACGCCCCACGTGTTGAGCAATTCGCCGGTACGTCCACCCGGCCTCCCGCATGCCCACTATACGCCCTCGCTCAAAGTCCGTCAACTGCACATACGGTTCACGTCCACGCTGTCGCGGCATGCTACCAGTGTTAAAGACTGCGATGGACCTCCGTATGCCACGGCAAACTGGCTGACACTGACGGCGGCGGTGCACAAATGCTGCGCAGCTAGCGCCATTCGACGGCCAACACCGCGGTTCCTGGTGTGTCCGCTGTGCCGTGCGTGTGATCATTGCTTGTACAGCCCTCTCGCAGTGTCCGGAGCAAGTATGGTGGGTCTGACACACCGGTGTCAATGTGTTCTTTTTTCCATTTCCAGGAGTGTACATCGCCATCTACAACAACACCTCGACAAGATTACACAGTGGTGTAACAGGTGGAAGATAAAAATCATCCCCACAAAGTACCCCCAAAAATCTATCTCCCTGATCGTCAGCTCACCACTGACGGTAGAGAATTGACCTGCAGAAACTCAGTAATCTACCTGGGCCTTGAAATAGATCGACGACTGACGTGGAACAGGCATCTCATCACCGCAGCAAACAAAGGCTGCGCACTTTTCTGTAGATTGTATCCCCTCTTGAAAGGTGGCGGATTAATCATTCAGTACGAACTCCTCCTCTGGCGCCAGCTCATACTTGCGGTCAGCTTGTATGGCTCGGAGGTGTTGTCTGTGGCGCCAGACACAGCACTACCCTACACTGACATCTCAAAAACGAAACTTTCCGTGTCATCTCAGGCGCTGGCAGATGCGTCCCCAACACACATAAAAGACTTTTTACCCCAACCCACCATTTACACACTTATTCAGGACAACCCCACAAAATTTTACGAAACAACACAAACTTCGTCCCACATTCTCATTCAAAATTTAGGACGCGAACCACCAGAAGCTTCTCACAAACGCCCAAAATTAACCCTTATGCGCCATTTTAGGGACCAAGAACAACACACAAAACACCAAACACAAACTTACGCACGCAAACACACACACACACAACCCTAATCCTTCATCAAAAAAGATTCCCTAGCGCATTCTGAAGTCAGACGGGCACAGCCCAGTGGTACTTCATACACAACATAAACAACCATAGCCTTCGTCGTAGGCACACTTTCTGTTCTTCTAAAGTGTTTGCGTCATTTTTACTGCCTGACCACAAAAGCACGGCTCACAAGGAACCCCTTGAATGCATGGTCGCAAGTTCAATCTTTACTAAGGCCCATTTGAAAGCGTTGTGTTAGTATCTATGACAGGAGATACGTTAGGTACTAATGACGCACCATGTGAATCAGCAAGGCGGCAGAAAATGAGTGTCCTGGAGGTGCAGAGATCAACCTTCTATGAGATGTAGGTATCACGCTTCACAAAATGGACATTGTCGGCATTCAAAAAATGTTCAAACAAACCATTAACATCGAATGAAAAATGGCGGTCCACAGTGGTCACAAACGTTTGCACCATAAAGATCGAAGGCGAACTCCTTGGCAGTTTTAGTCCTTGCAGGACGTTCAGTTACGTATTCACTCTTAAAGAATGCAAAAAAATGGTTCAAATGGCTCTAAGCACTATTGGACTTAACATCTGAGGTCATCAGTCGCCTAGACTTAGAACTAGTTAAACCTAACTAACCTAAGGACATCACACACACCCATGCCCGAGGCAGGATTCGAACCTGAGACCGTAGCAGCCGCGTGGTTCCGGACTGAAGCGCCTAGAACCGCTCGGCCACCGCGGCCGGCGCTTAAAGAATGCATACAGAATCGTGTTGGTGTAATGGGGTGATGAGAACCGATGGAATGTTATGGCGTGCAATGGAATGTGAAACAGTCTGTCGTGGAACTTATCGTGAAACTGGCTCTCCTCGAAGCCGTAGCTGCAGATGGTGCGATAATATGTTTTGTTTTAGATATTTTGTTTTTATATTTTTATACTTCTTACATTTTTGCATTTTTATTGGTTTAATACGCCTTGCTATCGAGGACTAGGACTTCAGTTGGGTTCTGTTGTTTTGTTGTGGATGTAAGCAGGTAGTTCAGTTTCCTTAGCCGAAAATAATTTTAAGTATGTCTTACTTCTCATAAATGTAATTTTTAATACTTATATTTTCTGTCCCTTGTAACGGATTTAACTCTGAGATCCATTTTGTTAATGCAGTCTCGAAGGTCCAGCCTGCCTGTCCTTGAATCTGGTTTCTACCGCTAGATGTCGCGATCTTCGACTCACCAAGGGGTGGTGCGTGCTCGGCTTCACATCATTCAGTGTTTGGCTAGTGCTGCAACGTGCAGTTGTATTTGACGCCTGTCACTATATTTTAGTATGATGACGACTCCCAAAGATTGTTTGTCTTTTAATTATTTGTTTCCCCCGCGGATTTTGGCGATGGTAGGTTTCTCCTCTTTTGTAGTCTACCAACAATGCGAGCTGTGTTTTAATATACATTGCTTTCATTCTGCAATGTTTTGTGTTCATCGATTTCATCCTATCAAACAAGGATTGTCGATGCTGTCCGGGCTCGCCTTTTGACAGAGTTTTGGATACGTTTTACTGTTCATGCATCGTTCGGATCGGATGGCTTCTGCTGTTTCATCGAAGGTTTTACCGTGGAGCGACATGTTTTTATGCGCACTTGCAACTTGGAAGTCGTGGAACATGAAGTATTAGTTTTGTGAGTACATCGCTTTACTGCCTACTTTGTTCGGTTGGATATGTTGACTATTAGCATTTTTACTTATGTATTTTCATTCTATATGCAGATATGACTTGAAGATATATCTTCAGGGTATGAAAGGGGTCGTAATAAAGTGAAAATACAATAAACAGCTATTGAGGATTTGTACTTTCACTCAGTTTAATAAAGACTATTTTACCATCTCTGATTTTAAATTCTTTGATTGTCCTTCACATTACGTACAAGAGTTGTAGTTTTCGACACGATACTTGCCGACATATATTCATGCGTGGATGTTTGTTCCGAGCTGGAAAATGTTTGAGCAGTGTGCGATAAAATGCGAAAATGTATGTTGGTCAAGGGTCTCTTTGGCGGGAACCCTGACTGATTTTGTCCAGTCACACGAGAGGAAGTGCTAACGATTACGTCACACAGTTTTTATTCATTTTTACAGGGTCATATTTCCATTACTATGGATTATTAGAGTTAGGTTACGAGACAGATGATTAAATCAAGGAATTCCGTAAATAAACGCCCGAGTTGCGGTATACTTTCCTAGCTTTAGCTGTGCGTGTGTGTGTGTGTGTGTGTGTGTGTGTGTGTGTGTGTGTGTGTGTGTATGCCATATGTAGTGGCCTGCAAAGGACGAATTTGATGAAAGTGATTAAGCTGCTCATTAAGAATGTTGTGTGTTTTGCATCAGTTGCAACAGTTTCAGCATCAGAAAATATGAAAAGTGAAATTTCTGCATTTGTGTGACGTGTCCAGAAAAGAACAACAAACCGCATCGCAACTGTCACGGAACCAAAAAACGTAAACTTGATTTGAGATCAGTGACCGTTTTAATTACGAAAGATTTGTAGTCTGTGCAACTAAGATTTGCGAGTGGAGATACTTTCGTTCGCATATTGTTTCACGAACTAAAATTCATCTCCCCCCGAAACGGTTACGGATGCACTCGTAAAAATCATTGGTAGCGTCGGTAGACAAATCCACGTTAACTGCGACTATATAACCCTTAACAAACGGTTTTAATGGTGATTTTTGGGTGACTGGGATGCTAGTAATCGAAAAGAGTGATTAAACAGGACGACAACAGACTTAATTGAATTATAAAGGCACACCACATGACATTTTCGTGTTTTACCGGTCCAGAGTTTTCGATGGGAAGTGGATGATCGCCAACAGCACACACAGCCTATAATTGGCTCATCCTGAGTTTCATCTCTGCTCAACTGAACCGCTGGCTATGAAGACAAAATTTTGGCACAGAAACGAGCTGTAGACGAGAGCAGAGAATTGATGGAAAGCACAGGCGGCTGCCTTCTATGACGAGGATATTGGAAAGTTGGTAAAACGCTATGTAGAGAAGTAGCTGAAAGATGTAGCTAAACTATTGCAACTAAAACACTTTTGGTTTTCACAGCGGTTTCCATTTCGCGACCGATCGGAGCTTACTTTCCGAATAGCCCTCGTAGTGATCGACGAAATAAGAGTCTTTTTAGTTTCGTACAGTATCACAGAGGGCATTAGTTTCGACTACAATACTATTGTCAACAAGTTTTCTCTACGTAACAAGAATCTTTTATTATAAACAGTCTGAAAGCACGTGCTTGTCTCGCGTCTGCTTAACTTGTCATTTCGATTTTTTTTTATACGAAGTAAAATGTGAGTGCCTGAAAATGACAAACAAGTTTATTTATACCGATAGAAAATGTTCTAAAAGTAATCCCAGTCGTGCAACAATCGCTTCGACTGATAGGCGGAAGCCAGTTAATCGATGTAATCTCGTCAAAATGAGAGTGCTTCGACATCGGTGGAAGAAAGGTCCACGGTAATGTGCTGGCATTTCCGATTAACGGTTTGTTCAGTTTCACTATTAAAAAACACAAGCTGAAACTTCAAACGCTTTTAAAACAATATTTTTCAAGTTTTTGGGAGCTGTAACTCATAAAATACACTCCTGGAAATGGAAAAAAGAACACATTGACACCGGTGTGTCAGACCCACCATACTTGCTCCGGACACTGCGAGAGGGCTGTACAAGCAATGATCACACGCACGGCACAGCGGACACACCAGGAACCGCGGTGTTGGCCGTCGAATGGCGCTAGCTGCGCAGCATTTGTGCACCGCCGCCGCCAGTGTCAGCCAGTTTGCCGTGGCATACGGAGCTTCATCGCAGTCTTCAACATGCCGCGACAGCGTGGACGTGAACCGTGTGTGCAGTTGACGGACTTTGAGCGAGGGCGTATAGTGGGCATGCGGGAGGCCGGGTGGACGTACCGCCGAATTGCTCAACACGTGGGGCGTGAGGTCTCCACAGTACATCGATGTTGTCACCAGTGGTCGGCGGAAGGTGCACGTGCCCGTCGACCTGGGACCGGACCGCAGCGACGCACGGATGCACGCCAAGACCGTAGGATCCTACGCAGTGCCGTAGGGGACCGCACCGCCACTTCCCAGCAAATTAGGGACACTGTTGCTCCTGGGGTATCGGCGAGGACCATTCGCAACCGTCTCCATGAAGCTGGGCTACGGTCCCGCACACCGTTAGGCCGTCTTCCGCTCACGCCCCAACATCGTGCAGCCCACCTCCAGTGGTGTCGCGACAGGCGTGAATGGAGGGACGAATGGAGACGTGTCGTCTTCAGCGATGAGAGTCGCTTCTGCCTTGGTGCCAATGATGGTCGTATGCGTGTTTGGCGCCGTGCAGGTGAGCGCCGCAATCAGGACTGCATACGACCGAGACACACAGGGCCAACACCCGGCATCATGGTGTGGGGAGCGATCTCCTACACTGGCCGTACACCACTGGTGATCGTCAAGAGGACACTGAATAGTGCACGGTACATCCAAACCGTCATCGAAACCATCGTTCTACCATTCCTAGACCGGCAAGGGAACTTGCTGTTCCAACAGGACAATGCACGTCCGCATGTATCCCGTGCCACCCAACGTGCTCTAGAAGGTGTAAGTCAACTACCCTGGCCAGCAAGATCTCCGGATCTGTCCCCCATTGAGCATGTTTGGGACTGGATGAAGCGTCGTCTCACGCGGTCTGCACGTCCAGCACGAACGCTGGTCCAACTGAGGCGCCAGGTGGAAATGGCATGGCAAGCCGTTCCACAGGACTACATCCAGCATCTCTACGATCGTCTCCATGGGAGAATAGCAGCCTGCATTGCTGCGAAAGGTGGATATACACTGTACTAGTGCCGACATTGTGCATGCTCTGTTGCCTGTGTCTATGTGCCTGTGGTTCTGTCAGTGTGATCATGTGATGTATCTGACCCCAGGAATGTGTCAATAAAGTTTCCCCTTCCTGGGACAATGAATTCACGGTGTTCTTATTTCAATTTCCAGGAGTGTATATATGCAGTTACATTTCACTTCTTTATAACTTGTAAGGTGGCGTTTTTTCTACTTAAGTACTTAGGATATTTCCGACAAATTTTTATTTTTATTTTTGCTGCTCGTTTTCATAATGAATTTTTGGTCTAAAAAAATGATTTCCTCTTCCAAGCGCCACTATTTTGCTAAAAACAATTTTTTAAATAGCCCTACGACATTAGACTATACCATCAGTTTCAAAGCAGTTTTTGAAATTTTGATCCAGGTTCAAAATTGTAGCGTTCAGAATTCCCACTAACCACCCTCGCACTCCGTGAATGCCTTTCGTAGATGTCGTCTAGTGTCTTCTGGGTACTAGCTTTTAACTTTAAAAAATACCTAATACAATCTTAAGTGTGTACAATAAAAGTCTAAAGTCAGTTTTGTAATTTGTTTGTTGTTTTATTTAAAAGATCATGAATATTGGTTCCAAAAATGAGTCACCATAGTCTATCCCCGTAAGTATTATGTAAAAGCGTATGAAAAAATTCACCGGTTCACTTTCAAGTTTTTCATATCTTCTTGTTTTCTGTAACCTGAATATATCTCCAGCTCTTCTAGCAGATCCGTTTTATGCCTTCATTTAGTCGGTGGGATACTTCGACATTTCACTCTGCTTCTTCAAATGAATGTCATTGTGTATGTGCCTGGCTGTTGCTGACATTGTGAGTCTGTTGTGTGTGTGTGTGTGTGTGTGTGTGTGTGTGTGTAGGCTTTAATGTCCTCCTGTATGTCTGGTGTTGAAATCTCGACCTGTTTGTCCTTGGCAGAACATGAAGCGTTCTTGGCATATGATAATACTGCTTTCATGGTTGACACAGTCCTAGAAAGTCCCGGACAGAAACCGTACTACAGAAGAAAAGACAAAAACAAATGTACAGCTACCAGCCCATACACTCGTAATATATCACAGAATATTGCAAATAAAGCCTTCTAAGTAGGGCCGTGGTCGGCATTAAGCATAGAGGGTAAAAGATATCATCTTAGTTCTGTCACAACACGACATATGGAACCTATGTCCACTAAAGATTAGTTTAAATTCTTAACTAAGACACACAAAAAGAGACACGGTTGCAGCTTACGCGTCGTGTTTATCAAAGATGTTTGATGCTGACTACCAAACGTTGGTTCATCGACAAAAATGAAGACTGGATACTGCAGGAGCACAATAATCCGTAAGCCCTGCAGCAGGCTTTGCAGGGACTGGTGAATAGAGAAAAGTGTGCAACTTCTGGATTGGCCCTCACAGTCGCCTGACGCTAATGCTATTGAAAATTTATGGCCTTACATCAAAAAGAAGTTGCAAGGAAAAAAGACCTTCACTTTGAAACACCTCTCAACGCAAATTTGGCATATTTGGAGGTCTCATGCACTTGAACGCGCGGAAAACTTAGTTTCAAGCATGCCTCGGAGATGGTAACCAATTATCGACGCTGCGGGTGACTGCACGTGTTATTATTTGTGATTGCATTGTCCTTTTGTTCATATATGGGGTATGTATATGTTTTAGTTTGATGTAAAGTACATTTTTCTACTGATTAACCCGACCACGATGTTACTTAACACATCGGATTTGAAAAAAAACGCAGAGTAAAAATTGGGTTTGAAACGTCCCCTTAGAAAAAATTATGAATGACTATGCTGGTAAACTTCTACGTTATTTGAGACAGAGACAGCTGAGTAAAACTCAACGTACTCAGATAGCTTTCTCTTTATTTATTCTGATCATCACTAAACTGACACACAATATTTTTAGCGCAACGCAATCTGACTTTCAATAATCCCTACAAAAGAATGGCCCTGACTAACAATAACCTATACAATTCATGAATCACTTACCTCAGAACAATCTTCGTTACTCGAACTACTGCAATACAGCGAGCGCCAATACTTCCAGCTAAATAAAAGATTCTAACTACTGAAGGCACTAACTACTGATAGGCATAGTTAGCAAATGAAAGATTTCGATAGAGAACAAACAATGTATTTACCTCAATAACGTTCAAAAGTCATCATATATATATATATCAATTCATGACCTCCATCTTTACAAATTTCCTTTTTTTGGCGGATACACGTCCAGATCGTCCGCTTATAGTAACCTCTCAAAAATCTGGCATCTCTCTCTCCACATCCACCACTACTGGCGGCTCACCTCCAACTGCACAACGCTATGCACTGATCACATCCAACTGCCCAACACTACACAAGTGAATACTCCAACAATGAGTCCAACCAGCCACAGACTGCACACAGCGCAGTCACTGATTTTCATACAGAGCGCTACGTGGCGTTACCAACATAAAAGCCTAAACACCCTACTACAGGTTTTCTACATCTCGAAAACTACAACAAAAACTGATACATAACATAAACCATAATTGTGATACATACACTGCGGAACATATAAAGTAACGTGTCAGGAATGCTCCATGTTCTATCTAAGATAAACAGGACGAGATTGCGACACCAGATATACCGAGGACATTAAAGCCTACACACACAAGGGACACACAGTGCCAGCTACAGCCACGCACAAACACAATACAGGACAACCATTTGAAAAAGTAGAACGAAACGTAAAAAGTATTTCACTGACTAAATAAAAGACATAAAACGGATCTGTTAGAATAATTGGACATACGCTCACATTACAAGAAACATGAAGAAAAAATATTAAACGAAAAACCCGAAAGTGCTGAAAGGTGGCTACACTGCGCCACTGCGCCAGAGATAGCGCCAAAGAGTACTATTAAGCCGCCTCCACAGTGGTTGTTGAGAGTTCATAGCAGTCAGTGGTTGTCGGGAGTTCGTAGAAGTCAGTGCTAGTAGAGAGCTCGTAGAGGACAGTGCGTGTTAAGAGTCGTGCCGAGATGTGCTAGTGGGCACTGCTTGTCGTGAAGTCGGAGCGAGATGTTGTAGTAAAGAGTGTTGTTCCATGTCTTATGCAGTTATTTGATGGGAGAGATAGCAGATGTTATTGTAATGAGTGCATTTCGTCAATATATATGAAGGTAAAACTTACAATGTTCTTTTATTGGTTGTGTATCTGAAATAATGTGTCACTACAGGTTCAGTCAACAAAGCATCTGGCTTGTGTTCTTGGATTAGAGTGTAATTGTGATTTTCTTGCGTAATTATAGTTTTTCTAAATTTCTTTTGTCACGTCAGTATAGTTGGTATTTAAAAATTCTTGTCTTGTTGGAAAAGAACCGTGCCAGATGTGGGCGTTGAGTCACACTCCCACATACAGAACAGTTACTCTTGTGCTTGGATTTTGTAGGTGTTATAGTTGCTGGGGACTTAATTAATTAATTGTGTTTACGAAAATCTACTTACATTGTTTGTTGCAGTCAGATAGCGTAATAATACTAGTCAGGGCCAACCGATTACGAGACTTACGTAATCGGACATACTAAAATGAAAAGTATTTTCAAAATTATTTAATTAAGCCCCCATGCACGTGGCGACCGCTGCTTCGGATCGTCCCTTGGATTCTTCTGATTGTGAAAATTGTAGATTGTAGTATTGTTGTAGTAATTTGTAGTTTAGTAATTGTGGTCCATTTTGCATGTGTAGATTTGGTAATTGTCATTCTTCTAATGGTATTTTTTTTTCTCAGAATTAAATTTGTTGTCTTGTCAACGGTTTGACAATTTAGTGCAATTATTTCAATTGTTCGATTGATCGTGTTTGAGGGAAACATCTAGTGTGAATAGTATTGTTGGAGATAAAGAGTCACGGTGTGTAATTTTCGTACAGTGACGAATCTTTCGTATATTTGTAAATGATTACGCGATCGATGAAAAAGACAAAAATGATGAATAGTGAGAACGAAATTGTTGACATGGCGAACTCGCCAACACAGGACAACTGTATGATGAATAATGGAGTTGAAAATAATTTAATAAGTCGGGAAGACAGTCCGGAACCATTTCAAAATTTTTCTCAATCGGAAAATTCACAGAATCTGAGATTAACGACAGAAGATTCTGAAATAGTATCGAACACAGATAGCCTTACAGCTGTAACGAAGGAAGTTAGTTTTGCGGGAGATGTTAGGGACGAAAAGAATTCTGAACAATTTAACATGGAGCAGTTGATGAGTGTAATATTAAATTTTCAATCTGAATTAAAAACTGATATGGGAACAAAGTTAGACTCACTGGGATCACAGATGGGAACAATTAAAACTGAGATGGGAACAATTAAAACACAGATGGGAACAATGGAAACACGGTTTGGATCTGAATTAAAAACAGAGATGGGAACTTTACGGGCTGAATTAAAAACTGATATGGGAACAATGGAAACACGGATAGATTCACGAATAGGGACATGTTTCAAAAATATGAAAGATGAATTAAAGAAAGAAATCAGGGAAGATGTACAACCGATTCTGAATTCTCACAATAATAGATTAATTGCAGTAGAAATCAGACAAAGGGAACAGGATAGAGAACAGGAAGAAAGAGATCGCGTGATAGTACAGAATTTTTCAGAGTTAAATTTACAACGTGCAAAGGATAAGAAAGAAATATTTGAAAGAATCGAGGAATCCGTACCAAATGACAGAATAAATAATCTAACACGACAATATGAACAGTTAACTACCAAATGTGACAATACTGAAACCCGAGTCGCGACACTTACGGAAGACGTAAACAAACAGAAAGAAAAAATAGGTGACTTATCGGAAAGAGTTGAGGAAATTTCAGATAAATTGACAAATCTTAGTTTACATGGGGACAGAGATTCGGATGATACAGTTCCATTACCATTTGCAGAAACCGAAGAGTATCAGAACATAAATAAGCATGTTGAAAATCAGGGAAGATTTAATGAACGCATGAAAAAGGAATTTGAGGCATTACGGAAGCAAGTCAAGCAGATTGAAGGCGAAATTGTAGGAAAAGATAGCAGAAGAAATTTAGAATCACAGGTAGCAGAGGGGTTTGAAGAAAATAATTTGTTTCATTTACGGGATGCAACAAGAGAGCGCCAGGCGCGCGAACTTTACAATAATCGACATTCGGACCGGGACAGACGCGGTAGGTCTTTGTCGCCACGAGGTGAAAACTTTGACTATAAACACTTTTTGACTGTCCGGAAATTTAAGATCTTCCGCAATTCTAAGAATGACATACATCCATGTGCATGGTTAGATCAATTTACGTACGCACTTCCGCCAAAGTTGCCATTAAGTCACAAACTTGAAATTATGTGCAGTTATTAGAGTCCTCAGGGGATTCACTACTCTAAGTGAATATGTGCCGTAGCGAGCATAGGGCCCCGAGCTGTAGTGGTGCTATTTCTCTTTTAGTTTTCTGTACCGCTACCTACTCTTTTACTATTCTTTGCATCTGTCAAACCAGCTCTTCGACTATCAATCTATCTAGACAGTAGATAAACAATAACCGGATTTGACTATTTACCTAAATGAGATTTCGAAAATTACTGTTTGAACTTATTAAGGTCCTCAGGGGATTCACTACACTAAGTGAATATGTGCCGTAGCGAGCATAGGGCCCCGAGCTGTAGTGGTGCTATTTCTCTTTTAGTTTTCTGTACCGCTGCCTACTCTTTTACTATTCTTTGCATCTGTCAAACCAGCTCTTCGACTATCAATCTATCTAGACAGTAGATAAACAATAACCGGATTTGACTATTTACCTAAATGAGATTTCGAAAATTACTGTTTGAACTTATTAAGGTCCTCAGGGGATTCACTACTCTAAGTGAATATGTGCGGTAGCGAGCATAGGGCCCCGAGCTGTAGTGGTGCTATTTCTCTTTTAGTTTTCTGTACCGCTGCCTACTCTTTTACTATTCTTTGCATCTGTCAAAACAACTCTTCGACTATCGATCTATGTAGTGAGTAAGTAAACAATAACCGGATTTGACTACTTACCTAAATGAGATTTCGAAAATTACTGTTTGAACTTATTAAAGTCCTCAGGGGATTCACTACTCTAAAGTGAATATGTGCCGTAGCGAGCATAGGGCCCCGAGCTGTAGTGGTGCTATTTCTCTTTTAGTTTTCTGTACCGCTGCCTACTCTTTTACTATTCTTTGCATCTGTCAAACCAACTCTTCGACTATCAATCTATCTAGTGAGTAATTAAACAATAACCGGATTTGACTAATGTACCCAAAAGTGACTTCGGAAATTACCGTTTGGACTTACTGTATCTTCAGCAGCATTTATTCGTAGCCTAAATGAAATTTTACCTGTTTATCTTCGTGACAATATTACTTCATATGTTGACGATATTCTCATTGCTAAACGTTCTTGGAGTGAGCACAACAAAATTTTGGATTCATTATTATGTATTTTTGCAAAAGTTGGCATTACAGTGCACTTAGAAAAATCTGAATTTGGTCGTTCTCTGGTGAAATTTCTCGGTGTTCTTCCTGATCCGGAAAAATTGGACGGTATTCGTAGTTGTGCTGTTCCTACCGCAAGGCGTGAGGTTCCTAGTTTCCAACATTTTTGTGGAATGATATACTTTTAAAAAATTTTTGTGGAATGACATACTTTTGAGAAACTAACAGCTAGATGTAAACATGCGGAGAGTACAAGGATACCGCGCTGTGTTTTGGCGGCGGCACATACTCAAAGCAACAGTCAAGTCTGCGCGCCGCACAAGGCAGTCGTTGACCGCGAACAATTGCTTCCTACGTCACGCGCCTACAGCTGATCGAGCGCTCAGTGCGAATGCACTGACAGCCGTAAACAATTACACAGTTTAATTTCTCCGATTAAATTCAGTATAAAGCTATAGTGACTTGATGAATTCTGTTATTAACATTCAGTATTTTTCAGGATACGGTTCTATAAAATATTTAAGAACTTCAGGTAAATTCTGTGTGTCTCCGACGTTAAGACGACTTGCTATCGAGAAATTTTCAGGAAGAATGTAATTTCGAAGAAGAAACTAATAAACTAAAAAAAGGGTAACTATTAATTGAGTTCATTTTACAGGTAACCTATTTCCACTTAGGTACGTACTTTAGACGTAATTTGCTGCTCGCGATTACGTGATTCATACTTTGTGCTAATTTCATGTTCTATGGATTTACTTGTGAAGCGACGTGCTTGTATACATTTACTGATTTTGACAATTATTGATTAATGAACTGGGTTGTAACTTGTGTATATTATGCATCGCGTGGCTGCTATGCTATTTCACTGATGTCATATTTTATTTAATTATGTGCCTGCTGTGCTTATTTATTTAAATTATAATGGTAACCTGATTAATTGTGCTGACTGTGGTTATGTATGTAGGTTATACTTTGTGATTTATCTGCTTGCGCCTTCATGTTTACTTGCTAAGATGACATATGAACATTTATTTGCTTAGGCTGATATGATGCTAATGACTTGTTTATTACGTAAGATATATGTTTACTGCTATGCGTATGGATTACATATTTACACATTTCTGTTTTGTTGCCATAACTGCTCTTTAATTTGGTGTATAGCAATGCTGATGTACAGTGTATAAACATAGAGTTTAGGTCACACTACTGTATTAATTATAGATTGTTCGCTTGGCAGAGCCTCGTTGTAGGAATTGTGCTGCATCCACTTGTTGACATTCTGTTCTCTACTGGTATATTTACTCGCTATTGCATGTTTTGCTTACGCTCAGTGCCTTATATTTTTAAGATAAGAAAATGAACTGCTATAATTCGACGAACGACATTGGTACAAGAAACTTCATAGAAGTGACATGAGCTGAGGTTTTATGGAAACTGTATAAATGTATGCTAATAAGAAGGAGGCTGACGCCATGACATACCAAAAATAGGTTTAGACCATTGACAGTTATTATTACACTGCATTTTTCGTGAGCAATTGAAATAGGAAGTGACACTTGACACAAGAAATACTCCACATGTTTGCTTCTGCTATGATTCTTGAAGTGGTGTACACACTGTGAAATATTATGATTATTCACACTCCGTAATCGTACTTAATTACTGAGAGTTATTCGAACTAAGTCTGTTAGAGGTCATGTATGCATTTCTTTGTTTATAATTTATAATGAGTAGAAAATTTGGGTCAGATGGATTACACAGAGGTTGTGTGTGGACACTGTGTCTTCGGATTGTATGGGATGCTGAATTGAAGTTGCATTAGGATTTTATCTGTACTTGTTCGAGGAGACTGACTAGAGGAAAGAGTTGTTATGGAAGTGAAATGATATTGGTGCTGAGGTTTATATTTATCGACGTATTATTATAGGTATTGAGAGTATATGATGATTATTGGAGTTTTTGTGGACAAGAGGTAAGGTAAATGATATTGATGATTAGAGTTATATGTATCGACGTATTGAAGAAGTATTAGTCACGTATTGAGATTAAGTTGATGATTATTGGAGTTTTGGTGTATAAGAGGTAAAGTAAGTGAGGAGCATATTCTTTTTTTGTTGGTCTTATGGAACAAGGAGGATGAAGATAGCAGACTAGAACACTAAAATAGAAGGAAGATAGTCTATACACACACTTTGTTAAATAACTAAGCAGTATATACTTTTTTTTGGAGAGAGGAAGTAATTGCATATCTTGGCTCGCTGACAGTTGTTCAACAACAGTACATTTTGATCTGGCTTGGCAAACATTGGTCTTGACATGATGACTATGACGTTGACTAACTATTATTGACTGTTATACATTGCTGCCAGTACTACTTGATACACATGATGAACATCAGATTTTGACAGAATTACATTTACACAATTAACACTATTCAATTACACAGTAGCACTAATGTGGATGAAAGATGAGTGAGTGTGTTTTGTGTGTTTTCCTTTACTAATCCTACCCACCTATCTCCTAAATATTATTTTATTGTTTGTAGTGGCTTGCACTGACACCCATAAATATTATAGGTTTACTGGTATTTGTGTATTGTAATAGTTAATAGGACAATTATCTGATATCATTTGTGTGTTTGTTATGATTTGTATGTTACTGTAAATGCATCTGTATGTGCATTCAAACTATTGTTCATGCCTGAACTGTCTGATTAGTGAAGATAACTATTCTGAGCTGTTACCTGCACTTTTCAATATGATGTGTGACACTAGGACATGTTTAACTTGTGCTCATAAACTCTGATGAACTGTGTGATCAGTGCTAGTGAATTTTATGGAACTGCTTCTGCTAAGAAATGTGACTTTTTGGTGTCTGCACCTACTCAACATTGCTGGGTGCAACTGATGAACTGTTTTTACTGAAATGATGTCACTTGTTGCTGTCTGCACCTGCACTCAACATTGCTGGGTGCAACTGATGAGCTGTTTCTACTGAAATGATGTCACTTGTTGGTGTCTGCACCTGCTCAACATTACTGGGTGCAACTGATGGACTGCTTCTACTGAAATGATGTCACTTGTTGGTGTCTGCACCTGCTTAACATTGCTGGGTGCCACTGATGGACTGCTTTTACTGAAATTGTGTCACTTGTTGGTGTCTGCACCTGCTCTCAACATTGCTGGGTGCAACTGATGGACTGCTTCTACTGAAATGATGTCACTTGTTGGTGTCTGCACCTACTCAACATTGCTGGGTGCCTCTGATGGACTGCTTCTACTGAAATGATGTCACTTGTTGGTGTCTGCACCTACTCAACATTGCTGGGTGCCTCTGATGGACTGCTTCTACTGAACTAATGTGACTTGTTGCTGTGTGTACCTCTTGAACTTTACTGAGTGCCACTGTTAGAACTGTTTCTACTGAAATGATGTTACTTTTTGCTGTCTGCACCTACTCAACATTGCTGGGTGCCACAGATGGACTGTTTTTACTGAAATGGTATTACTTGTTGGTGTCTGCACCTGCTCTCAACATTGCTGGGTGCAACTGGTGAACTGCTTTTACTGAAATGAAGTCACTTGTTGGCGTCTGCACCTGCTTAACATTGCTGGGTGCATCTGATGGATTGCTTCTATTGAACTAATGTGACTTGTTGCTGGGTGTACCTGCTAAACTTTACTGGGTGCAACTGATGGACTGCTTTTACTGAAAAGATGTTACCTGTTGGTGTTCTTTTTTTGTATAAACTAATCATTGAAAGCATTTTATGTGAACATTTGTATAAACTGATTTTTTGTATATTGTGTAAACTATTATGTAAAGTCACATGTATGAAAAGAAGTTGTATTGCTTACTGTATTTCATATATTAGGTTAGTAAAAGGTCAGTGCAAAGCCAAAATTTTTAACTAATTATGTGATATTTAGGTATTAATATTATCTTTTATTTTTGTCTGTATTTTTCTGGACGAATTTGGTGGTATTTTCACCACCAATGCTGGCAAAAATACCATCAAATTCTGGCCTGTGGAGGAGGGGCATATGAAAGGTGGCTACACTGTGCCACTGCGCCAGAGATAGCGCCAAAGAGTACTATTAAGCCGCCTCCACAGTGGTTGTTGAGAGTTCATAGCAGTCAGTGGTTGTCGGGAGTTCGTAGAAGTCAGTGCTAGTAGAGAGCTCGTAGAGGACAGTGCGTGTTAAGAGTCGTGCCGAGATGTGCTAGTGGGCACTGCTTGTCGTGAAGTCGGAGCGAGATGTTGTAGTAAAGAGTGTTGTTCCATGTCTTATGCAGTTATTTGATGGGAGAGATAGCAGATGTTATTGTAATGAGTGCATTTCGTCAATATATATGAAGGTAAAACTTACAATGTTCTTTTATTGGTTGTGTATCTGAAATAATGTGTCACTACAGGTTCAGTCAACAAAGCATCTGGCTTGTGTTCTTGGATTAGAGTGTAATTGTGATTTTCTTGCGTAATTATAGTTTTTCTAAATTTCTTTTGTCACGTCAGTATAGTTGGTATTTAAAAATTCTTGTCTTGTTGGAAAAGAACCGTGCCAGATGTGGGCGTTGAGTCACACTCCCACATACAGAACAGTTACTCTTGTGCTTGGATTTTGTAGGTGTTATAGTTGCTGGGGACTTAATTAATTAATTGTGTTTACGAAAATCTACTTACATTGTTTGTTGCAGTCAGATAGCGTAATAATACTAGTCAGGGCCAACCGATTACGAGACTTACGTAATCGGACATACTAAAATGAAAAGTATTTTCAAAATTATTTAATTAAGCCCCCATGCAGTGCATCAATGAATTGCTTCAGATGCAGGTGTCAGGGCATAACTCATTAAAAAAATAGAGATTTTGCATATCTCTGTTCAATATTAGAGACAAATAAACTGAACGCACAGCGTTATTGCCTTCAGTCATCCAAATTATCTACAAACTACACATGGGCGAACTGTTGTGTATACACGGTCTGTGAATACACTGCAGAACGTTAAAACTGGAAAACCATGAAGGTGGCGTGCAACAAATGTCAAACTGGCATGAAGTGTACTGCACAGCCAGATGCGCATTCCAGCGCAACCAAAGAGGATAAGTTGAAGTGACAACATCCAAATTCTGTACGTAAGGAAACAATGTTGAACAGTTTTATCATTCAGAAATTGCATCCGAATGTTGTTTGTTATGTTCGTTTACTGTGTTATCCGTCATGCAAGAAGCACATGTTGGAATTCTGCAGCAGCAGGATCATTCCCTATAGGCACCGCAATTTATTGTTCCACGATGTTGCTACTCCTTGGGATCGTAAGATTGTCATATGAATATGGAAACGACTGGTTCAAGAGCAACATATTTAGCGCCGTGTACGATCTCAGGTCCCCAGAGACTGGCTCCCGAAAGGACACACATCCCGTTCACTTGATCGTGCAGGTTCGTACCGCCACGTCATTACGTACCTTGTGTCAGACAGTGGGCTTGTTTGCTGCAAGACAAGTATCCACACGGACAGTGCGACGCCTTCTGGAGCACCTCAGACTGTCAGTATGACGACACTCATTTTTATTGCTCTTTTTAAATTTTGTTTTATTTGCAGCTTCCCTTGACGTAATAGTAAAGAGAGGCGAACCTACAGTAGTGCGCCCAGCGATAACAACGGGAACATGTGTGGCACCAGGTTGTCTTTTGAGGTGAGCCCTGGTTTGTGTACAGCACCATACCTAACATATCCGAGTGTGGAATCTCCGAGAAGAACTAACATTGCCACACTGTATTCTGAAATCTGGTTTTGCAGGACAGAGCGGATTAGGTTACAGTTGTGGAAAGAGGCCAAAATCAGTTACTGTCAATTGCACAAAACATACAAACTTTATTTTCCTAAAACACTTAATCACACATGCCCTTAATAGTATTCAAAAACAACATGGCTGAAGGCAAGAGCACAAGTTATTAAAATTGCCTTAAGGAATACACATGGCTGATGGCCTTAGTTACAAAATTTTACATAAAAACTCGACTGAAGGCCACACACTGCAGATAGGAGAACTGAGAGCTTAAGGCCTGGATAATAAGACTTTCACATAGAGAAGAAAATTTTAAAAGGTTTTAAACAAGTTACTTTTCAAATTTTAATTTAAGACGGCTGAAGGCCTTATCTTAAAATATTTCGCGTAAAGTTCGGCTGAAGGCCCCATATTGAACATACAACAACTCAAGGCTTAAGGCCTGCATATCAGTAATTTCAGATAGAAAAACATTTTCAAAGTTTTAAACAATTGATTTATCAAATTTTGATATAAAATAGCTGAAGGCCTTATCTTAAAATATTTCACGTAAAGTTCGGCTGAAGGCCACATACTGAACACAAAACAACTCAAGGCTTAAGGCCTGGATAATAATAAGGATTTCCAATAGGCAAAATCCTCTTTTTAAAAAAATTAGTTTAAGCAAGAATCTTCAAAGTTTTAATTTAAGACGGCTGAAGGGTTTATCTTAACATTAAAACAAAATAAATTAAGAGACGGCTGAAGACCTCACACAGTAATTGAGACTAAAAGAAAATCACTATCTAAAACAACAGAACAGTAGGACCCAGAAGTGCTCCAAGGGTCGGCTTGAGGAGGTAACTCTAACATAAGTTTAGGTGAGACAGGAAGCCAAGCTTAATACTAAATAATCGAATGGCAACCTGACCCCGGGTCAGCTGAAGGACCGACCAACAACCTAATCAATTGCCATCCGCCCGACCAACAGCACGACAACGGAAAAATCAGCGAGGTCGAAGATACCAGCAGCACTACGTCTTGAAAATTGGGTCTAAATACAGTCAAGACACAACAGCCACTCAAAAATATGAACAACGCCAAAGGCTGTCGAACTACACGCTGCGCTGGACAGCATAAACATGGCGAGGAAAAACACACTGCCGAAAAACTACGCTAACGACCAGGGCAGGTAAATGGTACGTTAATGGCCACGAGGTAGAAGATACCGCTGGTGCACTTTACTAATAAGTATCAACCAATTCAATAGTTAAAACACCATACAGGAAGACGTGCAAAATTTCGCCGACTCCAACACACCATACGTTACTGCTTGCGGGAACGGCCCAGAAAGCAACAACCGGCAGTGTCACAGTAGTTGAGGTTTCATAACAGGTTAACTGATCACTCAACTTCAGTGTCCAGGTTCAGTGGGCGACGAACTTTGTCGCTCTCACAGCTAGCGCCTCACAAATCCGACTGCGCGTGCACGCCACCAGCGGCCCCGGCCTGCCCTCGCGCCGCGGAGACTTCCTCGCTCTGTCCCAACCGACCGACTGCCACACACACCACACATGGAAATATAGCTGTCACACCAAAGATGGTACAGCAGCACTAGTATCGATAAACGCTACTGCTGCCACTGACGGAGGCAAGTCAGCAATTCGTTATGGCAGTAACCCTGGGAGAAATAAGACGCCACTCGATTGTGACAAATGTCAAAGAACAAGGCATCAACGCGAGCCAGCCACGGCTCACATTCTTCATCAACACGCGGGTCCAGAACAAGGCATGATGGTACGCTGTACTACTACATACACAATACGATCACTTCTGTTTCGCATAGTCGGTAATCTGCATAGCAGCACTTTCCTTTCGCGCGGTTTAATGCCTGAGGCTGAACAATGTCTTCGACGTCACTATAACGTTGTGTTTCAACAAGACCGTATGCTGCCCATAGTGTCCTGACATGCCACGATACAGGAAGTGTTGCACTGTTGCCCTGGTGAGTACATTCACGCACAGAAAACATCCAGTTATCAGTTGTCCACTGAAAGGTAGATCATCACTGGCCAGCCACTACGGATTATGGCATAATGTTGAACAACCACAAAATGAGGAATACTTATTGCCATCGAAGCTCAATTCGACCAAATCTCGGTCGGCGGCGACGTATCAAAATGCACGCGAGCACTATGTGGGACCGGCCGGTGTGGCCGAGCGGTTCTAGGCGCTTCAGTCTGGAACCACGGGACCGCTATGGTCGCAGATTCGAATTCTGCCTCGGGCATGGATGTGTGTGATGTCCTTAGGTTAGCTAGGTTTAAGCAGTTCTAAGTTCTAGGGGACTGATGACCTCAGATGTTAAGTCCCATAGTGCTCAGAGCCACTATGTGGGAACAGCGTGCTCGGCCTGTCTCGCCGTTGCTCGGAACTTCTCGGAAGCACTCGGAGCAGCGCGACTTTTCATTTTAGTATTTCAGTGCGGCGCTTTTCACCGGACACCACTTTCCTCAATTCGACAGAACGGTGGTGTCGACGTTTTTTGCCCTTCGCTATTTTCTTCGTGATATGAAAAAAGTTCACAGTCCCAGTGGCAGTTTGTACAAAAAGAGGCAGTCTAGCGATATAATGTCACAAGCCTGGAGAGAAGTACAAGAATTCTCAGTATCTATTATGCGACATAGAGTTGCATAATCGACGGGTAGTGCAGATTTGCTATGGAACAACGTTACAACACCATGTAAAAAGACTTCAAACATTTAGTTGACGATGAGAGAGAAAAAAATTACAATGACCGACAGAGGGGATTCATTGTTCTGTACATCAAGAAGTACTTTGTGCTAAATTTGCACGCAGCAAGCTTGTGATAACATTGATATGAACAGTAAATTTTCAGAAGTCGCACGCATTATTCCACTGTCAGTTTTCGGTGGAATTCCAAAACGTGTATGTAAACTTAATGTATTACTGGAAAGTGCGTTATTTAAGGAAAGGAGCATATAAAGAACTATTTTTCGATTTAAAACCTACCATTGTCAAATTTATGAAGGAAAAAGCAAAACAGGAAAGAAATTTAGAACGTCAGGTATTGATTGCAGATATCACATTTAAGTGGACTTGACTGCACGTTGCCTACAGTAAGATATTGCGAGATGAGAACTTATTCCTGACTTGATGCGGATGTATTTGAAAAGAAAACTGCATTGTATAAGGGACAAATGCAGTAAAAAATATCAATTTCCCTTAGCTCACTGGTGTTAAAGAAAATGGGAGGTTTGAAGATTTCATTGTGGCCTTGAAAGAATCACAAGTATAGTTTCCCAAAGAATCACAAGTATACTCCATTAAATTTCGGGAATGCAGCCGCATAAATTCTGCTTCTTCTTCTAATTTATGCGGCTGCATTCCCGAAATTTAATGGAGCAGTCTTTGCGACGCGAAAACCTGAAGATTCACAATCACAAGTATAGTTTCCCAAAGTTTTTGAGGATGCTACCCGTCTTTCATCTGTTTTTGAGCTGTTTTCGCGACTGTTTGTCGTTTCAGTTGAAAGCGCCCCTGAACATGTCCAAATGAAACTGACTGATCTCCAGTTAACTCCCTTTTAAAAAAACAAATTCTTTTAAGTTAAAACAGTTCAGGAGCTCTATGTTGTTTTCCTCAGGAACAGTTTCCACATCTTCATAATGAGTTTACAAAAGTGGTAAAATATTTCTATCAACACATGCGTATGAAAGGCTTTTTCCGATTACAAAACTAAATACGTCACGATTACATGGCAATCTAAGTGCGATTGTCTGTGTCTGTCCGTATTCCAACTGTTTCTATCAGACAAAAATTATATTATACCTTTGCGATCCCAAAAATAATTAAATAATACTGAAAATTTGTCTTGTTTATCATCTACAATGTTGAGAAACAATTCGCAGTTTACCCCTCTTCCCCCTCATCCTGCTCGGACAGCGCACTGTGGCAGAGAAGGAAGTGTGCAGCCAGGGGAGAGAGCTGTGGCACGCTTGCCAGACCACGGCTCGGCTCGCGTGCCGAATTCTTGTCTGTCCCTGGACTGGACCCCCAGTCAGGCTGGAGCCATTACTACTGCCAGGTCATTGCACTAAATTTCACACCCTATATACCCTGAAATCATTTGCAAATTTATTCATATTTATCCTTCTTAAACATTAAAGTGGCAAAAGTCATGTGATACTGATACGCACATATACTAATGGTGATAGTATCACATGCATATGGTATAAAAGGGCAGTGCATTGGAGGAGCTGTCATTTTTACTCACGTGATTCATGTGAAAAGATTTCCAATGTGGTTATGGCCGTACGATGCGAATTAACAGACTTCGAAAGGGGAATTATAGTTGGAGCTAGTTGCATGGGACATTCTGTTTCGGAATTCAGTATTCCGAGGTCCACAGTGTCAGGTGTGTGCTGAGAATACCTACTTTCAGGCATTTCTTCTCACCACGGGCAAAGCAGTGGTCGACGACCTTCACTTAACGAGAGGGGGCAGCGGCGCTTGTGTAGAGTTGTACTAACAACAAGCAACAGCGCGTGGAATAACCACAGAGATCAATGTGGAAGTACGACGAACGTGTCCGTTAGGACGGTGCGGCGAAATCTGGCGTTGATGGGCTATAGCAGCAGACGACTGACACGAGCGTCTTTGCTAACAGCACGCCGGCCGCCGTGGCCGAGCGGTTCTAGGAGCTTCAGTCCGGAACCACGCTGTTGCTACAGTCGCAGGTTCGAATCCTGCCTCGAGCATGGATGTGTGTGATATCCTTAGGTTAGTTAGGTTTAATTAGTTCTAAGTCTAGGGGACTGATGACCACAGATGTTAAGTCCCATAGTGCTTAAAGCTAACAGCACGACATAGCTTGCAACGCCTCTGATGGGCTCGTGACCATATCGATTGTACCAGAGACAACTGAGAAACCGTGGCCGTGTCAGATGAGTTCCGATTTCAGTTCGTAAGAGCTGATGGTAGGGTTAGAGTATGTGGCAGACCCCACAAAGGCACGGACTCAAGTTGTCAACAAGACACTGAGGAAGCTGGTGGCGGCTCCATAGTGATGTCGACTGTGTTTACGTGGAACGGATTGGATCCTCTGGTCTGAGGGAACCAATTGTTGACCGTAAATGGTTGTGGGCTGCCTGGACACCATTTGTAGTCATTCATGGACTTTACGCTCCCAAACAACGGTGGAATTCTTATAGATGACAGTGTGCCATGTCGCTGGGCCACATGGTTTGAAGAACATGCTGAACAGTTCCAGCGAATTATTTGGCAACCAAATGGTCATCGTGACGGACTGCCGTCCTAAGGGGCACAGGTTCGATTCCCGGCTGGGTCGGGGATTGTCTCCGCTCAGGGTCTGGGTGTTGAGTTGTCTACATCATCATTTCATCCCCATCCGGGACGCATGTCATCCAATGTGGTGTCGAATGTAATAATACCTGCGCCAAGGTTGCCGGACCTCCCCCATAAGTGGCCTCCCGGTCAATGAAGCCAAGCGCTCATTTCCCTTTGGCCACCAAAACAGCCCAATATTAATCCCATCGAACATTTGTGGGTCGTAATCGAGTAGTCAGTACGTGCACAAACTCCTGCACCGGAAACACTTCGCAGTTATGGACGGCCAGACGGGATGGCCGTGCGGTTCTAGGCGCTACAGTCTGGAATCGCGCGACCGCTACGGTAGCAGGTTCGAATTCTGCCTCGGGCATGGATGTGTGTGATGTCCTTGGGTTGGTTAAGTTTAAGTAGTTCTAAGTTCTAGGGGACTGATGACCTCTGAAGTTAAGTCCCATAGTGCTCAGAGCCATTTGACCCATTTGAAGTTATGGACGGCTACAGCGAAAGCATGGCTCAATATTTCTGCAGGGGACTTCCAACGACTTGTTGAGTCCATGCCACGGCATGTTGCTGCACTACACAGTGCAAAAGGAAGTCCGACACAATACTGGGAGGTATCCCGTGACTTTAATCACCTCAGTAGATATGCAAATTTCCCGTAATTGCTGGCCTTCCTGGTGATGCAATGTTAGTGGCCAGCATTGTGCTTACTCTCCAATCACGTCGTTTAAACTCGTAATTAGCTCCCACACCAGCTATAAATATAGTTACACATCCAATCAATAATAAAAACCAACCACAGTTATAAATATCAAATATTGAACTAAAACTAATTGATAAATAAACTAAAAAACTTTGTGTTCTGCCTTACGGCAGGTCCTGTCATGAGGGAAGCCTCGTCAGAGAGGTCCACCGCATGAGCGTCTAGGGAAGTGATTCTAGTGGCGGTTTCCCGTTGTCTTCCACTGATGATGATGAAATGATAATGAGGACAACATAACACCCAGTCCCCGAGCGGAGAAAAATCTCCGACTCAGCTGGGAATCGAACCCGGACCTCTTGGCGTGACAGACTGCCACGCTGACCACCTTTTCTTTCTTTTTAATCTCATTTTGTTCGTTTTCGTTCGTTGCATCTGCTCGTCGCTGACACCGCAAGACACCCGTTTCAGTTCGTCGTTGATCCAGTAACTCAGTTTTTTTTTATTTTTTTTTTTTTTATTACAGAGGGCAGATAACCCTCTGACCGAACACGCTTAGTAACCGTGCCGGCCTAGGGAAGTGATTCACCACTCAGCTACCGGGGCGGGCGATAAATAAAAACAGTAAAAAGAGTAGAGGAATGAAGTAATACAGAAACCGGAGTAGGAACAGAAGCAGCGATGTCATGCGATTTTTGTTACATACTTAAGGGAATGGGGCGTCCACACTCATTTGACGTTCTTAAGAATGGGCAGAAGCTGCAGAGTAGCTAGCAGTGCTTAAAAAAGTTATTTCGAAGTAACAGCGTGGTTGATGCGATTACCTTTAAATCGAGGCAGTTGTGCACACCCCGAATTGGTGACTGAAACTGGTAGATGGAGTGTAAAGGCAGAATTGCAAGCGAGCGGGTTGTGGGACAGTGGCGGGGCCGCTGGGAGTGCAGGACGCGTGTCATGTGGTGGGCGGTGGGTTGGGTGGTCGGCGCGCACTGTGTGTAACGCCGCCTCCCCACGACGGCCGCTGGTCACAGTACGGAGACAAACAGCCGGGGCCACTTGCAGCCGGCTGGGGCAACACGGCTTTTGTGCCGGACCGCGTTTACGCAGCGCGCTCATCCTGTTAGCGGCGCCCTCCAGGGGACTCTGGTACAGTCGGCGCTGGACCGCAGCGGTTCACACCACCGCCGGCTGCCACCCGAAGGTTGCGGCCAAAAACTGTAGCAGCTCTGCTCTGAGGCTGTCATCGAGTGCTCTCAAGATGTGACGTCTTTGTCCCTGCATCATGCCGTACATACATTTCCTCTTATAATTTCTTTACCACGTCAAATGAGGCTGACGCTACAGATCATCTTCCGCTACATTTCATTTCATTACCTGTCTTTGTTAACATCACCTTAGGATCCTTCCCAATCATCTCAGCTGGTCTCTGTATTCCTGCACATTGCTATAAAGAGGCAGCACTGACACAACGCTGTCCTCCATTCATTTCTGAATTGTGCATGTCCATCACACACTCTAATAGCAAAAACGGAGTTTTCCAGAAACGTTGCCTTTGAAGAATTCTTGGGAAACATACCACAGTCACACCACAAATGTCGAAGTGCTAATGAGATCATAATCTAAGCCTCTCTCTGGAATACACTGTGGTGTCATAGCCATGAGATAGTGATACGCACATATACAGATGGCTATAGTATCACCTACGCAAGTTATAAAAGCGTAGTGCATTGGCGGAACTGTCATTTGAGCTCAGGTGATTCACGTGAAAAGGCTTCCGACGTGATTATGACTGCACGATGTGAATTAACAGACTTTGAATGCGAAATGGCAGTTGTAGCTAGACGCATGGGTCATTGTATTTGGGAAATCGTTATGGAATTCAATATTCCGAGCTCCACAGTGCCAAAAGTGTGCCGAGAACACTACTTTCAGGCGTTACCTCTCAACACGGCCAGCGCAATGGCCGACGGCCTTCACTTAAGGGGAGGTTTACTACCTTTGGCCAGAAAAAAAGCATGTTTTTTAGGAATTTTTTTCTTGGGATGTGTTATAGATATCAAATATGGTCAAATTATTTATTGATATTTCCTCTACAAACTGGAATTTTTTCTGCCGGAATTGCTGAAGAGCAAAGGCGGAAGTGCCGTCGGAATGAAACAAAATTTCGATGTCGACCTCCACGCGCGGTATGTCACAAGTCAGCCGGCTCGACTGAAATCAAAACTGAGTTGACGTTAGCGAAGTATATAAGATTATTTAGGATTAGGATAGTTATTTGAACCGTAGCAAACAAAATGACGGCCATTTGAAAAACAATAGGGTTTTTTCAACGATTTTTCGACTTCGTCGGCCAAGTAAAAATATTTATACACTGCTGCCCATTAAAATTGGTACACCACGAAGATGACGTGCTACAGACGCGAAATTTAACCGACAGGAAGAAGATGCTGTGATATGCAAATGATTAGCTTTTCAGAGCATACACACAAGGTTGGCGCCGGTGGCGACACTTACAACTTTCTGACATGAGGAAAGTTTCCAACCGATTTCTCATACACAAACAGCAGTTGACCGGCGTTGCCTGGTGAAACGTTGTTGTGATGCCTCGTGTAAGGAGGAGAAATGCGTACCATCACGTTTCAGACTTTGATAAGCGTCGGATTGTTGCCTATCGCGATTGCGGTTTATCGTATCGCGACACTGCTGCTCGCATTGGTCGAGATCCAATGACTGTTAGCAGAATATGGACTCGGTGGGTTCAGGAAGGTAATACGGAACGCCGTGCTGGATCCCAACGGCCTCGTATCACTAGCAGTCGAGATAACAGGCTTCTTATCCGCATGGCTGTAACGGATCGTGCAGCCACGTCTCGATCCCCGAGTCAACAGATGGGGACGTTTGCAAGACAGCAACCATCTGCACGAACAGTTCGACGACGTTTGCAGCAGCATGGACTATCAGCTCGGAGACCTTGGATGCGGTTACCCTTGACGCTGCATCGCAGACAGGAGCGCCTGCGATGGCGTACTCAACGACGAACCTGGGTGCACGAATGGTCAAACCTCATTTTTTCGGATGAATCCAGGTTCTGTTTACTGCATCATGATGGTCGCAGCCGTGTTTGGCGACATCGCGGTGAACGCACATTGGAAGCGTGTATTCGTCATCGCCATACTGGCGTATCACCCGGCGTGATGGTATGGGGTGCCATTGGTTACTCGTCTCGGTCACCTCTTGTTCGCATTGACGGCACATTTGTTACATTTCAGATGCGTTACGACCCGTGGCTGTACCCTTCATTCGACCCCTGCTAAACCCTACGTTTCAGCAGGATAATGCACGACCGCATGTTGCGGGTCCTGTACGGGCCTTTCTGGACACAGAAAAAATGTTCGACTGCTGCCCTGGCCAGCACATTCTCCAGATCTCTCACCAATTGATAACGTCTGGTCAATGGTGGCCGAGCAACTGGCTCGTCACAATACGCCAGTCACTACTCTTGATGAACTGTGGTATCGTGTTTTAAACTGCATGGGCAGCTGTACCTGTACACGCCATCCAAGCTGTGTTTGACTCAATGCCCAGGCGTAACAAGGCCAGAGGTGGTTGTTCTGGGTACTGATTTCTCAGGATCTATGCAACCTAATTGCGTGAAAATGTAATCACATGTCAGTTCTAGTATAATATATTTGTCCAATGAATACCCGTTTAACATCTGCATTTCTTCTTGGTGTAGCAATTTTAATGGCCAGTAGTGTATCAAAAATAGTGTTTTACAGAAACGTTCCCTTTGAAGAGTTTTTGGTACACGTACCACAGCCACACCACAAATGTCGAAGTGCTAAGGAGATCACGGTTTAAGCCTCTCTCTGAAATACACTGAGGTGGCAGAGCCATGAGATAGTGATATCCACATATACAGATGGCGATAGTATCACCTACTCAAGGTATAAAAGGCATTGGTGGAGCTGTCATTTCAGCTCGGGTGATTCACGTGAAAAGGTTTCCGACGTGATTATGACTGCACGACGTGAATTAACAGGCTTTGAATGCGGAATGGTAGTTGCAGCTACACGAATGGGTCATTCCATTTGGTAAATCGTTATGGAATTCAGTATTCCGAGATCCACAGTGTCGAGAGTGTGCCGAGAACACCTACTTTCAGGCGTTACCTCTCAACACGGACAGCGCAGTGGCCGACTGCCTTCACTTAAGGGGAGGCTTGCTATCTTTGGCCCGAAAAAAGCATGTTCTTTGAGAATTTTTTATCGGGATGTGTTGTATATATCAAATTTGGTCAAAATGTTTATTGATATTTGCTGTACCAACTGGAATTTTTGAGACCGGAAATGTTGAAGAGTAAAGGCGGAAGTGCCTTCGGAACGAAACAAAATTTCGATGTAGATTTCCACGCGCGGTATGTCACAGGTCAGCCAGATCGTCAAAAATCAAAATTGAGTTGACATTAGCGAAGTATATAAGGTTCTTTAGGAGTTGTACCTCGCTTAAGTTATTTGGACCATAGGAAACAAAACGGCGGCCATTTGAAGAAAAATAGGATTTTTCGTCGATTTTTCGACTTCGTCGGCCAAGTGAAAATATTTATAATTGATGGATCGGAATGAAAGTGGTACAACTCCTAGACAATTTAGTTATCTTCGCCGGAAACAAAGAATCATACCAATCGGTTCATTAGATTTGAATTTACCATACGGCGCGATAAAAAGAATTTCGAGAAAAACGCGTTTGATGTTTTGTCCACATATAAATGCAATATTATGCAACTTACGTTCAATATGCTATTCCAGGTCCATAAACTAGTCCTTCCTCTTCCTCACAGAGGGCATTCTGTTCGATATGGGCCATCCTGCGCTGCTCCGGAGCTGCTCGTATGGCCGGTGACGAGCGGTTTTCGGCCTCTTGAATCCGGTGGTCGTCCGAATGCTTGGCGAACTGCGTCGAATAGAGTCCCAGGGTGACGTCCATCGTTGTCATGGTCTTCAGAATTGCTGAATACCCTTCGTTAAAGCTGCTCACTGCCAGGGAAGTCGCAATCTCCACAGTCTTCGCTCCAGAATCCAAATGCTTAGGAGCTAACGCCCAAACACACGCGTTCAAACTTTCATTTGAATTTTGTGTATTTCCTCCGAAGCACCGGTACAATAACTCGTCCTCCGAAAGAAAAAAACTGGTGCGTGAAAAAGGCCGAATTCAGGCAGGTTCATTTTTTTGTTCAACCGCGAGTAACAGACATTTCCGTTCCGTATTCGGAAAAACCGTTTCATGAGTGGATTCTAAACGCTTTTTTGGATCCAAAAATGCAATTTTAAAAAAATCGATTTTTTGAACCAATAGATAGTAAACCTCCCCTTAACGACCGAGAGCGGCGGCTTTAGCGTAGAGTCCTCAGCACTACCAGACAAGCAACACTGCGTCAAATAACAGCAGGAATCAATGTGGGATGTACGACGAACGTATCCGTTAGGAGGACAATGCTGCGAAATAGGGGTTAATTGGCTATGGTAGCAGACGACCGACGCGAATGCCTTTGCTAATAGCACGACTTCGGCTGCAGCGCCCCTCCTGGGGCCGTAACCAATCGGTTGGACCCTAGAGAACGGGAGAACCGTGGTTTGGCCAGATGAGTCTCGATTTTATCTGGTAAGAGCTGATGGTAGGGTTCGGCTGTGGCGCAGACCCCATGAACTTGTCAATAAGGCAGTTATCAAGTTGGCGGTCGCCCCATAATGGTGTGTTGTACTTACATTGAATAGACAGGGTCCTCTGGTCCAACTGAACCGATCACTGACTGGAAATGTTTATGTTCGTCTACATGGAGACCATTCGCAGCCATTCATCGAGTTCATGTACCCAAACAACCATGGTATTTTTACGGATGGCAATGCGACATGTCACAAGGCCAGATAATCGAGAGCTCAGTTCGTGCACAAAATCCCGCACTGGCAACACTTTCTTAGCTAGGAACGGGTATAGAGACAGCATGGCGCAATATTTTTGCAGAGGATTTCCAACGATTTGTTGAGTCCATGCCAGGTCGAGCTGCGGCACTTCGCCAGGCAAAAATAGGACCGACACGATATTAGGAGGTGTCGCATGACTTTTGTCACGTCAGTGTATAGTGAGATACAGGAGTTATTGTAGCTTGTACTAAATAACCAACGTATGGCTGAATTTCATCACCCTAATGCCATACAACGTAAGAAAACATTTCAGGTGGTCGAAAAAAATGTCCAGCTATAGAAAATATGGTGTCGTACCCTTAAAAAGACATGGGAAACGTCCACATTTGAGATGATGCTAGCCGTGCTTGAAGACAAAAATTTTAGCTGTTTATTATTCTCTGTATAGCACAAAAGAATTATAATGAGAACGAGGATGACATTTTCTAGACATCCTACGAAACCATATTTTCTTATCTTCGAATGACGCTACAGAGTCCATTCCCTCCCTCCACCCCCCTGCCCTCCACTTTAATGCTCCTTCTAGTATCACGGTAAGGTCTTAGATTGTTATTTTTTATTATTATTATTGGCTTTGATTTATGCATTCATAAAGTGTATTCTTATTTACTCACACACTGATTGTGCATATATATTCTCTCTCTTTCTTTGCTACACCTATCATCACAAATTCACGTAGCGACTTCACCATGACATACTTGCACAACAGTGGCTAGCTTCATGATACTTCGTATAAAAGTGATAACACATAAAAAGCATACAATAGAGTACATACAAGAGTAACCAAGTAAACTAAAGTTTCAGTCATCTCTCTGTTGAGGGCGTCCAAGGGTTCCGTTTGTGCCACTAAAACGAAATCTGCAGATACTGTAATTTAAACATCTTAATGTCGACTACTGTTAGAACTGTTTTCACAAAAAATGGTTCAAATGGCTCTGAGCACTTAACATCTGAGGGACTTAACATCTGAGGTCATCAGTCCCCTAGAACTTAGAACTGCTTAAACCTAACTAACCTAAGGACATCACATACAGCCATGCCCGAGGCAGGATTCGAACCTGCGACCGTAGCGTTCGCGCGGTCCCAGACTGAAGCGCCTAGAACCGCTCGGCCACACCGGCCGGCACTAATTTCACAGTGAACGGTCCTCTGTATCTCATGCCCCTCAACTGCTGGACTACGGCATCCGTCGCTTCTTTCTGTAGTTGACGTCTTCTTCGTCTCCACACTCACAGCAGAGGGATTTGGTTCTTCTGAGACAGTACACATTTTTTTACAGCCTCCTTACTTAAATTTCAGGAGTGCAACCGTCACATGCAACTTGCGCGGAATGATCTGTTTGCAACCCCACATCGTGGGTGGGATGCAGGAATTTAGCCCAACACAGAACCTCCCCCTTCCACACATTGTCCTAGTTTCTAAATGATTCCTTCAAAGTCGCAATAAAGTCAGTTCAGAAACTTGTCATACCTGGACTGCCCGTAGCAATGACGTCCTTTGTTAGGCTGTCTTCCACTTCGTTTCTCCAAAAGATCAAAAGATACATTGGTGTCTCCAAATAAACTTAATTTCTGTGTTGTTCTAATTTAGAATGTCCACCTGCAGCATTACCTCGTACTCAAGGGGGTTGTTCTGGCGTTCCCTACGGTGGTGTTCTGGTATTTGCAGTTCTGCTTGCCAATAAGATAGTACCATCCTCATCGGCGCAGCATTTTTCGGGAAATATTTTTGCTGTCAATTCTGACATCATGAAGATGTCACTGGCAACAGCTTGTGTTGTTGCCAGTCACTTGAGTTGGTGTCGGTTAATGTGAAATCGCGGCCGTTACCATCTTCTAGTAATTTGGTATTTATAATGAGCGATCAAAAAGTTTCCGTTCGAAGACCGTACAGTACATAAAATCGGTGTGCCAATCAGGAAAACTCGCCATCAGCCATTGAGGCAGTCATAGCAACGGCACACCAGGTTGAAGATACCCGTTTGGTAAAACAGGCAGTTTTGAACTAAATGGCTAGTATGAGATCCTCCTCTGCCATCCGACGCATTGTTCGTTCGCTCAAATTCAACACTGGCGCCAGTTTCCTCAGTGATTGCCCTGGGTCCTCCGAAATCAGCGCCTGAGCCTTTTCGATGACTGCCACAGTCCATAACATGCGTTTCCTTGAATGAGGGTTCCCCGTCGCGTTAGCGAAACTTTCCCCAGAATTCTCCGAAGCATTATGCTTGCCCACAATATCGTAAACAGTTGATATAGGGTACCGAAAAAATCTAACTATTTCAGTGGGCTGTGCGTAGAGCTGGGACATACTTTCTACAGTTGAAGGGCTTATTTTAATAGTGGTACAAGTCCAATTTTGTTCAAAAATGGTTCAAATGGCTCTGAGCACTATGAGACTTAACAGCTGTGGTCATCAGTCCCCTAGAACTCAGAACTACTTAAACCTAACTAACCTAAGGACATCACACACATCCATGCCCGAGGCAGGCTGATAGAAAATATTTGGTCCTTCACAAAGAAATTGTACTTACAATTACCTATGTCTATTTGAGTTTTATAGATTCTGAATGTGTCCATACCTATCAAGCAGTTGACTATAAGTTTGTCTACTATTAAAAAATTACACTGCACAGAAAATTGTTCAACGTGCACGGTGCTAAGAGCTTGGTGTTATACTAACTTGGTTTTGCCGCCAGTAGCGGTTTGCGCTTTGCAGTTTTGTACTGGCAGAACAGGAAATTCAGTAAAAAATGCATGAGACATTAAATTAGTCGTGGACCCTGTATCAAGTATTAACTGTGTATCTATACCAAAAATTTTCACTCTGGTTACTGATTGCACTTGTTCTTCGAAAATGGCTTTGAGCACTATGGGACTTAACTTCTAAGGTCATCAGTCCCCTAGAACTTAGAACTACTTAAACCTAACTAACCTAAGGACATCACACACATCCATGCCCGACGCAGGATTCGAACCTGCGACCGTAGCTGTCGTGCGGTTCCAGACTGTAGCGCCTAGAACCGCTCGGCCACCTCGGCCGGCGCACTTGTTCTTCCAGTGTATTTTTCGCCGATTTTAGTTCATGTTGGTACCGATCGTCCTTTATGTCTCCTTGTTCACCGAATCGTACGAAACATGTTCGAAAATTTGATTACTCCCATCGCTTACAAGGTCTATAGTATGGGGCTCGACGACGACCGATTTGGGTTTTCCTGCGGTGTAGTCTGATCTACTTCAGTACACGGGACAACTTCTGTCAGTTGTACTGTGTGATTGTTTCTCCAGTGTGTATCACTTCCAGTTCGCGATATGCTTTCTCGTGTGTTCATATGGCTGTTGTGAAATGTTGCCGTATTGCGATTTTGCTGAGCAAAGGTTGGTTGCGGTACGGCGTGTTGTGCGTTATTGTTGTTGCCGCGCTCCGGCCACTGGTACGGCTGACTGTTTTATTTACACGCGATGCGTAATTCTGAGAGCAGGGATGTAGATTAGCTTGTGAATGGTGATCATTCCTGTTATACGGAAAGTTTTGTTTAAATCTCTTATTCGTACCATTTCCATTCCTGTATCCATTACCACGGTTATTGTATCCTCGCAGTTGATTCAAGTTATATTGTTGTGGCGTTTGGCTGTCTGATGCCATGTTTGTTACTACTTTCTCTTCATATGTTAAGTCGATTGAATCTAAAATGGATAGAAAATATTCTGTGTCATGCTCAGGTGTAGTAATTAATTTTTCACGAATGTGTGATGGCAAACGACTTTTTAAAGCTTTTAAACATCCACATGAGAAATAGGATTCGTCCAATAACATGTTTTATTAAGATACTTCTCAAAATAAAAGGGACGGGGTTAAAAACCTCTCGCCTAAGTCTCTCCTGTACGGCTTCTGACCAGTATTTGTCAAGAAATGCCCGTTCAGATTGTAAATACGTGGCACAACGCTCAGCTACCTCGGTCGCCCACAAAAGTACGTCGCCTTGCGTGTACCCAACAAAAAACCTGATCTTTTGCGCTCCCGTCCAATTTCTAGGAAACACATGTTGAAAAGCACTAATAAATACAACAGGATTCATCTTCTTACCTTCGCTCGTAAATGTTTGAAATTGACTGTGTCTTAATAGACCTTCGTCAGCAAATATAGTGGACAAGCTGCTTGCACTTTCTGCTGTGTTTACATAGCTGTCATAATTGTTTACATTTCTCGTAGTTACTGGTTCTGGTGTCATGCCATGTAAACTTACACTGTGTGGTATGACATTACACCACAGAACTGCAGAAACGCCTTAACAAATCTGTATTTGCAATTCGAGTGTTAGCAGACATAGGCGACATAAAAGTGAAAAAGCTTGCATACTTTGCCTACTTTCATTCCATAATGTCGTATGGTATAATATTTTGGGGTAATTCTTCAAGTCAAAGAAAAGTTTTCAGACTCCAAAAGCGTGTAATACGTATAATTTGTGGAGTAAACTCACGGAAGTCTTGTAGAAACCTCTTCAAAGAATTGGGTATACTAATTACTGCCTCTCAGTATATTTACTCCTTAATGAAATTTGTCCTAAATAATATATCTCTTTTTCCAACAAACAGCTCAGTTCATACATACAATACCAGGAACAAAAATGATCTGCACAAGGACTTAAAAGCACTTACTTTAGTTCAAAAAGGGGTCCACTACTCAGGAACACTCATCTTCAATAATTTGCCAGCAAACATAAAAAATTTAGTTACAAATAAAGATCAGTTTAAAAGGAGCCTGAAAGACTTACTAGTGGCCAACTCCTTCTACTCCACTGACGAATTTTATAATAGAAACAAATGATGTATTGTATATATTCATACTATTAGTATTGATATTTCAGCTTAAAAAAAAAAAAAAGAAAAAGAAAAGTGACATGTTCCACATTCACGAGGATCTCCTCAACACGGATCTATGGAACGAAAAACTAATCTAATCTAATCTAATCTAAACTATTGGCATTGTTTGCAGGGTTTGCAAATGATCTGTGTGCGTACGTTACTTTGGTTTGCTGTGGCTGGCATTTTGTTTATGTGTACAACTTGTGTCTCTGTATCAGTTTCACCTAGGTAGTTGGGTATCCTGTGCTCTGTAGCCTGCAAATTGGTGTTCACTTTGTCGATAATGTCATTTTCCTTTTGTTGAATAACGTTTTCAACCACATCATTTGATTAATTTACGTTCCTTCACTATCTTTTCCGCTGCGGTACTGGTTTTGTCTAAAGTACCTGTTTCAGTTTGTGGAATTACGTCAAATAAATTTTCATTAATTTTGTCACTTAACTTTTTGGCACACACTGATTCGATTTCAAGTGATGCTACTTTTAAAGTGAGTTCATCTATAGCTGCTGTAGAGATGTTCCTCACTGTGAAAGTTAATTGTGTCTGCGTAGTTTCCAGGTTTGTGTGTGTGCCTTTCATCGCTTTTATTTGCTGCTCTACAGTATCGTTATGTTCGTCAAGAGTGTGTAATTTCTGTATTATTTGCGTAATGTCATTGTTTACTTCGGAAAGTACATCTTGTTTTAGCTGTTTTTCCATGTCTTTAAATTTTACGTTCATTTCCTTGTGAAAATTCTTTGTTAAATCACTGATCTGCTGTGTGACTGTATCCTGAAAATTTTTTAAAACTTGTTTCTGCTCTTGCATTATTTTGTTTATGTCCTGTGTTACTAAGGAAATGTTTTGCGACAAACTGTCAAATTTTGTATTTATGTGCGTTCGTAAATTGGTGTTTATATTTTTTTTCTGCACGCAAACTGGTGTTTGTATTTTGTATGTCTGCACGAAAATTGGCGTAATTAGTGTTCATACTATCCAGTTTTTTAATTATTACGGCGCTTCAGTTTGACAACTTTACTCTGCAAATCAATATTTGAATTTCGTGTGATGGGTGACGGTAAAGTGTTGTAAAAAATCATGTTATCTGCGCTTTCTATGTTTTCCGGTGCGAACAGAATGTTGCTCGTGGAGATACGTGATGTAGTCTCATCTATTGTCATCAACGTGTCCTTAAAGTTAGAACTCTGTGAAAGTTCACTAGCACTTGTCATTTCTGTCAAGTTCATATTTAATACGCCTAATTGTGGAAGACATGGCGCTGATTCTCCAGATGTTCTTTCCTCTATTGTACGCCATCTTGGCTCATTGCGTTTTCGCCATTGTTACCAATAATGGAAACTGATTTTTGTGCCATATTTGATTGAATATTAAAATTAAATTTTTGGAAAAAGGAAATTGAAATATATTTTTTTTTAATTTAAAATATGTTTTACGAGTCGTCAAGCGTTATTTATCTACTTTTATGACGCACATAATGCTGTAACAAAAAACTTCAAACTTTTCTCTCGTTACTCAGGAGATGCTACCAAGCATAGCTAAGCAAGCGGTTGCGTAGCGGTCCTACCTTTAGTGCGATGAAAAAAACAACACATTTTCCAAACTTTTCCGTAAATTCCGGTTCCTTTTGATTCCTTTTTGGATTGGTTTTCTTCACAAGAATTTTTAGTTCTGGTTATTTTGCTTCCAGTCGTGATGTTGCACAAGAAAATTTTAAAAAATAATTAGTACATGAAAAAATTTTTCATACAATGTCGTAAATAATGTTGCATAATTTACACAACTGGTTTAATGGCCTTATCAATGTCCTGTCACGGTCGCCAGTTGAGAAAATTTTTTTTTAGTAGTAATAAAAATGCCTAAATAAGGAAGTTAATATTTTTTGTAACCAGAATTCAATTATTTTGTTTTACAATTAATGGCCAAATTCTGTAACTTTATATCTTCTCTCCTTTGAGTCCGTATGAAGTTGAACTTACTTCCATGATGTCGAGATCTACACACTTCTGTTAGGTGCTTCTTCTTCCGACGCCGCAAAACTTCTTATTCTTGACCGTGTAGGTAATGTAATTTTCATTTATCGGCCTTCTTCCTCATGTACAGGCAGCAGGTGCGACATGACCTCTTTGTGGTGCGTGGAAGAAAATAAAAAGGCCTCATATTTTTGCGCTGAGAGAAATTATTATTCAGATACCTTGAAAGCTACTACACGCATCGCATATGTAAACACGTCTTCTCTCCACGAGAACTCAAGCCATAAGGTGACAAAAAATTGAATGGAGTCTTTATCATCTGTTCTCGCCTTCCGGCGTAACAAAATATATCTTTTGTAGGAGCTTACAGCGATTATCCTTGGCTTTTCCTACGTACCAGTACAAAATGCTGCATGGATTACCCCCCCCCCCCCCCCCCACAAGTTCTATAAGTCCCTCCAGATCCTTGAACGCCATACATTCAGTTTCACCTTCTGAATGCGTCTGCCTTACCCATACGTATCTTTTACCAACTCATCACATTCCCGTCTCTCCTCACTCACACTGAACACCTGCGAATAGTTTACACTATCCACAAACATGATTCCAATAACCCCATGGTCCCCACCCCCCTACTTTCCAACCCTAGTACACTGCACATTTATCAACAGATCCCACCAACCCCACATATACACACGCTCGACACACTCTCCCAAAGGAACTTCAACCATCTTACCCTCCCAAATCATGAAGTCCTTCCCGACATTTACTCCTCTTAATGAGTATCATGGCGGCTGCAGTGTAACACGTGTTAAGTTCGGCTCGCGAAATTTAGTTGATTTCGAAGGTGTTCTCGCAGGTGGTGCTGTCTAGTACAAGTGGAAATCGTGTAAACAACAGTGTTCTGTGCAGTAGTGCTATTTTTTTTCTGTGCTCCGCCAATATCTTCGAGAAAATGGCAAACAGAAGAGTGAACAGCAGCGCGTCCAGCAGCGGGGAAGCCACAGGTGCGGCGGGTCTGCTCTTGGCGGAAGGTGCGGCCGCGGCTCCCGGTATAGCGGAGCTGGTCCGCTTTGAGGTAAACGCTGCGCTTCGCGATAAAAACAATCTCGATCTGATAGCAGGCACTATATCAGATACTGTAACGGCAGCAGTATTGTCCAAAATGCGTGAAACTGTTGAGGCCAACACTGCCGAAATTACAGCACTAAAAAAGTCGGTGTCTGAATACGAGAAAAAGACACGAGAGTTAGAAGTGAAACTATCTGCCGCAACAGACGAGCTAGAACAGTACCAAAGGCGAAATAGTCTACGACTGTTTGGAGTAGCAGAAAATAAGGAAGAAGACACAGACAACCTGCTTATTGAGGTTGCTCGTGAAAAATTTGGTGTTGAAGTGACCAAGGCAGACATTGACAGGAGCTATCGGGTGGGACGAAAACTACCAGGTGCTACCAAACCTCGTCCAATAATAATTAAATTTCTCTCGTACCGGAAAAGGGCAGAGATCTTTACCCAGAAGAAGAAGTTAGCAAGGACAGGGCATACAATAAGGGAAGATCTGACACACGAACGGCTAAAGATTTTAAACAGTGCCATATCCCATTTCGGTCTTCAGAATGTGTGGACTCAGGATGGCAGAGTAATCATTAAGACAGCAGCTGGAAAGAAGACAGTCACAAACATGACAGAACTGAATAGTATTAAGAGAAGCTACTCGAGCCAAAAGTGCAAACTTAACACAATTTGCAAATTGTAACAGCCCTATATTTAGATATAGTCTTGTAACTGTATTAACTTTTCAATTATACCCATATTTGTACCTTCAACTAATTGTTTTTGTAACTGTATTAACTTTTCACTATTTTTTTGTGTCTGTAGCTCTAACCATTACTTAATTTTAGTTACTGCTAATACTTTTTTCGTTTTCTCAGTTTATTCTCTTCCATTCTGTAATAGTTCTATCGCAATTATTTAGTTCATTAATCACCCATCTCTTCGGTTTAAATTGTTCATAACAAAAATCACCATCAGTATCACTTTAGTAAATTTCAATTTAATTCTAGCTTCCTACGATAATCTATTAATTATTAAGCTTACTTCTCTCTGCTGGCAGCATCGGCCTCTTAAATCACTCCCCTGTCCCTTATATCCACCCTAACCTGTTTCAAATACGCTAATTACATTTCTCCTCTTACGACATAGGATACTCAGTGACACACGGCCGTCACTGTGGTGTCACCGCCAGACACCACACTTGCTAGGTGGTAGCTTAAATCGGCCGCGGTCCATTTAGTACATGTCGGACCCGCGTGTCGCCATTGTGTGATCGCAGACCGAGCGCCACCACAAGGCAGGTCTCGAGATACGGAAGAGCACTCGCCCCCAGTTGTACGACGACTTTGCTAGCTACTACACTGACGAAGCCTTTCTCTCATATGCCGAGAGACAGTTAGAATAGCCTTCAGCTAAGTCAATGGCTACGACCTAGCAAGGCGCCATTAACCATTTTAAGATAGAGTCTCACTTGTATCATCAAGGAATGCTGTATTCACATGAAGGATTAAAAGTTAAGTATTAAAGCAGCTACGTACTTTTCTTGCTACCATTCATTACGTATCCTGTTTCAGACCTCTATCTAGCCTAAGTGAGATTACGCGTGCCTTTCGGCTACTTCAGTGTGGCGTAGCTGTCTTGTTACACCACAACAGTTGGCGACGAGTCAACGGAAAGGGTCTTATTCTTTCTAATTGCTTACATTTACTTGTGTCATGGCTGCGCCAGATGTACTGTCCGAATTTTATCGCTTGCAGAATCAGCAGACGCAGGCGTTATTGGATGCCCTGGGACAGCTCGTCCAGGGTCAACGTGCACTGCAACACGATGCGGCAGCCGCCGCTTCACCGCTACCGCAGCCACAACATGCAGTTGCACCGCCGTTTCGCAAGTTTGACCCAACCCAAGAGACATGGACTCAGTGGTCACGCCAGTTTGGATTTCATCTCGCCGCCTACAGAATTCAAGGTAACGAGCGGCAGCCTCATTTATTGGCGTGTGTAGGGGTGCAAACGTACCGTGTGATAGTTAAATTGTTTCCCCGACGCGACATAGCAACACTGTCCTACGAAGAAATTTTGTCGGCATTGGACGCCTATTTCAAGGAAACAGTTAATGTCGTTGCAAAAAGGTATACTTTCTTTCGTACAAAACGTACGGCCGGTCAAACTAATAGGGAGTGGGTTGCAACATTGCAAGGCCTTACAAGGGATTGTGCTTTTGAGTGTGAATGTGGACTCCCTTATTCAGATACAATGGTACGTGATGCAATAGCACAGAACGTTTCTGATGTTCGCATACGGGAACAGATTTTGAAACTAGTTAATCCCTCCCTTCAGCAAGTGATAGACATATTGGATAGGCAAGACACACTTGACTTTGCTCAGGAATCATTTCCAACTTCGCCAGCCGTGTGTACCATTAACTGGCCCGCCGGGCGCGCTGCGCGGCCCGGTAAACTGCCCTACCGCACGTCCACGCAGCTGCCGCCACATTCTAAACCAGGTGTGCCGCGCCAGCACACAAATGCAGTGATATCATGCCCGCGGTGTGCAACTAGACATTCGCGTAACAATTGCCCGTCACGCCAAGCTATTTGCTTTTTCTGTCATAAGAAAGGACATGTTCAAAGTGTTTGCCAGAAAAAGCTCAGATCAGACACTCTTAATCATTCCAGGCCCTTTGCTTCGCGCCGGAATCGAACCAAGGACACTCAAGCTCATGGACCTTCGCCCATGGACATTCATGTAGTTAATTCCACTTCGTCCAGTGCCACTGTCTCTGACTGTGACTGTGTTCGTCCCACACCAAGTGTGCGTTGACGTCGCCGGAAATCACGTCAATTAGCAAGTGATTCTGTACCAGTGCCTGTTCAAATTGCACAAAACAGTCGCTCTTGTCGTCAGCAGGACAATAAACTTTTTGTAGATTTGGACTTTAATGGCAAGGTCATACCATTCCAGCTCGATACCGGAGCTGCAGTTTCATTGCTCAATCACGACACGTACAAACAACTGGGCAAACCTCCATTGCGTGCCGCAAATGTTCTGTTAAAAAGTTATTCAGGACAACAGATCCCGGTGTTAGGACAGTGCAGCCTTCTTGCAACATACAAGGGACAAACAAAACTTGTGTCATTTTACGTTCTTTGTTCTTCTACTGCAGTGAACTTGTTTGGTTTAGATTTATTTCAGTTGTTTAACATGTCTATAGTAAATCAGGTCCTATCAGTGAATCAGACTGTGCCTTCAGACAGTGTTTCTAGTCTATGTGAAGAATTTGCAGACATTTTTGCACCGGTCTTAGGTTGCGCTAAGAACTATGAAGCACATTTGGAACTGAAAGTCAACGCGCAACAGAAATTTTTCAGAGCGCGCAATGTTCCTCACGCATCGCGTGATGAGGCCGCAAGAACATTACACGATTTAGAATCACAAGGTGTAATTGAACGTGTGCAAGCTTCTCTCTGGGCCTCACCCTTAGTAATTTTGCCAAAACCTTCCGGAAAACTGAGACTTTGTGTGGACTTCAAGGCAGCAGTGAATCCACAACTCGTGATTGCAACTTTTCCCTTACCCCGCCCGGAAGATATTTTTGATAAACTGTGCCCGGGTAAATACTTTTCGAAGTTGGACCTAGCAGATGCGTACTTGCAAATCCCAGTGGACGCCGAATCCCAGCGTGTCTTAGTGGTTAACACGCATCTTGGTTTGTACCGATTCAAAAGACTGCCATTCGGGTGTGCATCCGCCCCTGCATTGTTTCAGCAATATTTACAAACTGTTGTGCATCGGTCCCTACTGCTGCGAACTATCTGGACGATATTGTGGTCTCCGGAAAGACAGCCGACGAGCATTTAGCACACCTACGAACATTATTTCAGGTGTTGCGACAAAATGGTCTTCGCTTGCGGAAGGACAAATCTGTGTTTTTTGCTCGTGACTTACCATACCTGGGACATGTCATCAATGCCCAAGGCATACATCCGAGTCCAGAGCACCTCCGTGCCATACAAGATTTGCCTTCGCCACAGAATGTGGGTAAAATTAACTATTATCATCGCTTTCTGCGCAATGCCTCTTCCATTTCACCTCCGCTTCATCGCTTACGCCGTACAAGTGTTCCGTTCGTCTGGACGACGGAATGCGAATGCGCCTTTCGCCAGTTGCAATCGGCGTTGCTTTCACATACTTGTCTTACGCCATTCGCTCCCCAGAAACCCCTTTTGTTGATGGTAGATGCATCGGATATCGGGATCGGTGCTGTGCTTGCGCACAAAGATGGGTCGCATGATCGCCCTATTGCCTTTGCGTCAAAATTGCTCTTGTCTGCGCAAAGAAATTACTCGCAGATAGAGAAAGAAGCTTTGGCTCTCGTGTTTGGTGTTACTAAGTTCCATGATTTCTTGTATGGTCGTCACTTTACCATCATCACAGACCACAAACCTTTGACGTCGCTGTTTCATCCGAACAAGCCTGTACCTCCGTGTACAGCGCAGAAATTCATTCGCTGGTCTATTTTCCTCTCGCAGTACCACTACGATATCTTGTATCAGTCCACTGCAAAGCACGGCAACGCCAATGCGTTGTCCCGTTTGCCTGTTGCTGAGGATAAAGCATTCGATTCTTCTGAACTTGCTTGCATGTTCATTGATGCGGAAACTGATGACGTGGTCGAATCGTTTCCGATTGATTTTCGTCGTGTAGCTACAGCCACAGCTGCTGACCCGGTCCTTGCTACCGTTTTGCGTTTTGTTGCTACGCAATGGCCTTTGTCAAAGTCTCGGATCGTGGATCCGTTGGTTCGCCGATTTTTTGCTCACAAGGAGAGACTTTTTGTTCGACGTGGTGTTTTGTTCTTGCGTTCTGATAATGATCAGTCCCGAGTCGTGGTCCCACGTTCGTTACAGTCCTCTGTCTTACGGCTTCTCCACCAAGGACATTGGGGTATAGTGCGAACGAAACAACTTGCTCGTCAGCACTGTACTTGGTTCGGAATCGATGCTGCGATTACGAATATGTGTTCTTCTTGCATGGCGTGTGCCGACCAACAACCCGCACCGCCGCGGAAAGTCTTTGCATGGCCAAAAGCCACTTCCCCTTGGCAACGCTTGCACATCGATTTTGCTGGCCCATTCTGGAATGCTCGATGGGTGGTTCTGGTAGATGCCTTCAGTAATTTTCCTTTTGTTGTCCGGATGTCTTCCACGACGTCATCTGCCACCATCCAAGCGTTGTCTGCTATCTTTTGCATTGAAGGTCTTCCGCAGACTATTGTTTCCGACAATGGCCCACAATTCATGTCCGCAGAATTTCAGTCATTCTGCTAGGTCAATGGTATTCAACATCTGACATCCGCGCCGTTTTCGCCTCAGTCAAACGGTGCCGCTGAACGATTGGTCCGGACTTTCAAGTCACAGATGTTGAAGTTGAAAGAGTCGCATTCTCGGGAGGACGCGTTGTTGCTCTTTTTGTCATCGTATCACTCTCAGCCCTGAGATGGTCGCTCACGGGCTGAGTTGCTCCACGGTCGTCCTCATCGAACCTTGATGTCATTGCTGCACCCGCCGCATCAGGTTCCTGTGCAGCGGCGGACTTCTGCTTTTGCTCCAGGCGACGTTGTATTTTATCGCAACTATCGTGTGTCACGGCGTTGGCTCGCTGGGCGCATTCTTCGCTGCCTCGGCCGCGCGATGTATTTGGTTTTGGGGGCCTCTGGTGAGGTGCATCGGCATCTCAATCAGCTGCGCCTCTGTCGTCGCACGGGTTCTGCCGCTCCCCGTCTGCTTTCAGCGACGGTGCCGTCCGGTAAGCGCCTTGGGGACCCATCTACTGGTTCGCCTCATCCCCAGGTGTTACCGCCGCTGCCTTCCATTTTGCCCCATGGCGACGCGCCGCCGCAACCGCCGCCGCCGCCGCCGCCTGTTCTCCCGCCGGCGCCGCCCGCATTCGACGCTTCGCTGCAGCCGCCAAGCGCCTCCCTGGGTCACGCGCCGCCGATCACTTCCCGTGACCAGCTGTCCTCCGCCATGGACCTCTTGCCCGCTCCGGACCACATGACATCTTCGCGCGTCGGATACCCCGACGTAATGGAGGTCGACCCTTCGGCCCCTCCTGTCTCTTTACGGGCGCATACACCGCATGTTGACGTGCACCCTGGACTAGGTTTTCAGGCGTTTCCTAGCTCCCCTCGGACCGAATGGCCGGGTGCGGGTGGCACAGCCTCGCCTGTTGTTAGGCTCCCCACCTCATCGCATACGTCAACATGGGGTCCTCCCAACGGCGGGCGGAAGCCTTATAACACGACCGTTCGCCGATTTGCGGGGGAGGAATGTGGTGTCACCGCCAGACACCACACTTGCTAGGTGGTAGCTTAAATCAGCCGCGGTCCATTTAGTACATGTCGGACCCGCGTGTCGCCACTGTGTGATCGCAGACCGAGCGCCACTACAAGGCAGGTCTCGAGATACGGAAGAGCACTCGCCCCCAGTTGTACGACGACTTTTCTAGCTACTACACTGACGAAGCCTTTCTCTCATTTGCCGAGAGACAGTTAGAATAGCCTTCAGCTAAGTCAATGGCTACAACCTAGCAAGGCGCCATTAACCATTTTAAGATAGAGTCTCACTTGTATCATCAAGGAATGCTGTATTCACATGAAGGATTAAAAGTTAAGTATTAAAGCAGCTACGTACTTTTCTTGCTACCATTCATTACGTATCCTGTTTCAGACCTCTATCTAGCCTAAGTAAGATTACGCGTGCCTTTCGGCTACTTCAGTGTGGCGTAGCTGTCTTGTTACGCCACAACAGTCACTATTATTGGTCATATTCTCCTTGCACCGAATCCCACTAATCGATTTTCTATACTCCCGCAACCTCAGGAAATCTCTTGCAGTCGCCTTTCTTTCGGCACTCGCAGAGTCACAAACAGGGCTCGCAAAATCTCGGACACCCCTGTGTTATGTCACTTGGCGGAAGCACCGGCCAGTGCCCCTCGCGGCAGGTAGTGCCTAACAAAGGGACAAACCAGTCTGCCACCCTACTCCAGGCTGCTCAGCGGAACACGTCAGAGCTTTTAGCAGCTCACTGCAACATCCAGTCTTTACCTGCACATTACGAAGAACTTAGCCTCCTCTTCAACCAACTAAACTACCACGTAATCCTCTTATCCGAAACGTGGTTGAAACCACAGATATCCTCTGCATCTATTCATCTCCCAGGGTACACATTTCTTAGGGCAGACAGATCAAAAAAGCGAGGTGGCGGGGTCGGCGCGTATATACGAACAGATCTCAAAGCGAAAGTCTTATGTACATCAAATCCTGCTGAAGAAAAAGAGGCTGAATTCATGTTCATTGAAATAAATATACAAAGTCGGAAATTCTTGACTGGCGTCGTGTACAAGCCGCCAAAAATAAACTCAATGAGTTCCTTCCAGTCGGAATTACATTCACTCCAGTGTCAATACGAACATGTCATCGTAATGGGTGACTTGAACGTAGACCTGCTAAGAGACACTCCCTCAGCAATAAACCTAAGAAAATTGTTTAGTTGCAATAGCATGAACATTCTTCCATTACAACCTACACACCATACGGCGCACAGTCATACTCTTATAGACGTAATCGCAACGAAACAGACTGGCAAAGTAAGAGATGTTGGTCAAACATCGGCCCCTGGCCTCTCAGCACATGATGTAATATTCCTGGCCTACTCTGTGCAGCCCCCAAGGATCAAATCGCGTTACATAACTTGTAGGAACATGAAACGTATTGCCGGCCGAAGTGGCCGTGCGGTTAAAGGCGCTGCAGTCTGGAACCGCAAGACCGCTACGGTCGCAGGTTCGAATCCTGCCTCGGGCATGGATGTTTGATATGTCCTTAGGTTAGTTAGGTTTAACTAGTTCTAAGTTCTAGGGGACTAATAACCTCAGCAGTTGAGTCCCATAGTGCTCAGAGCCATTTGAACCATGAAACGTATTGACCTTGACGCTCTGACAGCCGATTGCTCAGAAATCTCATGGCATCAAATAATCAGAGAACCTACAATCGACGGCAAAATTAATGAACTTGGTGATAAACTCACTGCCCTCTATGACAAACATGCACCTGTGCGCACAATCCGTGTAAGAAAATCTCCTGCTCGATGGCTGACAGCTGAATTACGTCAAATGATGACTAATAGGGATGTTGCCCACAGACGTTTCAAGGCAGATCCGAAACCCGAGCGTTTCGAAGAATACAGAAAGCTACGGAACAGAGTGAAACAATGCATTCGCAACCCTAAAATCAGGCGCGCTCGCTCCCTTGTATGCAGCGATCTGACGCCCACGACTCTATGGAAGAATCTCCGTAGCTTGGGGGTCGGAAAGGCAAAATCGGAAACTACTTTTCATGTGTCAGCTAACGAATTAAATTAATTCTTCTCTGCACCTCTGAATACCAGCATGGCTGATAATTACCGCCCACAAGAATCCCCAAACAGGATAACTGACAACGATAGCTTCCATCTAAAACATGTAACAACAAATACGGCAAGAAAAGCAATAATGAGAATCTCTTCTGATGCAATAGGCAACGACAGTATCGGTGTAACCATGATTAAGAATGTTGCCGATATCTTAGTACCTGTCTTAACTGACATATTTAATTTTTCCCTCGTGAACGGAATATACCCCACTACATGGAAAAGAAGCATAATTCGACCCATCCCTAAGATCGAAAACCCGCAACTGCCTAGTGATTACCGACCAATTAGCATACTGCCTGCTGTTTCCAAAGCACTCAAATATATTGTTCATGACCAAATCACTGAACACTTGCATGAATTCAGCCTATGTGACAAATTTCAATCAGGTTTCCGTAAACATCACAGCACAAACACTGCTCTAATTAAAATAACAGATGACCTGAAATGTGCCATCGACAATCGAAAGGCAACAATATTGACGCTACTGGACTTCAGCAAAGCTTTTGACACTGTTAACTTTGACATATTGCTCAGAAAAATGCAACAGCTTAATTTCTCTGATAGTGCAATGAGATGGTTTGAAAGCTACTTAAAAGACAGACAGCAATGTGTTGTCTGCGTAAATGATAAATCTTCCTGGAAACATGTTTCCTCGGGAGTGCCACAAGGATCCGTCTTAGGACCACTTTTGTTTTCTTTATATGTCAACGATATTTCGTCGGTTCCGTCCTCCTGTAAATATCATTTCTATGCCGACGACCTCCAGCTCTACCTAAGCGTCAGACCTGAAGACGTAAACACTGCAATCGCTCAGATGAATGATGATCTGTCTTCGGTAGTGACATGGGCGAAAAGCCTGGGGCTTAAACTAAATGCAAAAAAGACTCAAGTAATCTTAATAGCCCATCAGAAATTAATAAGTTCAGATTTCCGCGAACGGCTACCTCCTATTCTGCTCGACGGTACTCCAATACCATATCAGAAAACAGTGAAGAACTTGGGTGTAACTTTGGATGAGCATCTCAACTGGGCAGAGAATACAGTCGCAGTGTGCCGAAAGACGTCTGCTTGTCTATATGCTCTCAAAAAGTTTCGGAACATATTTCCACAGGACTTGAAACGCCAGCTCGTGCAAGCACTCGTTCTACCGAACCTCCACTATTGTGATGTGATTCAACAAGGCACGAGTAGTGAAAACAAAAGACGGCTAGAACTAACCATGAATGCCTGTGTGCGTTACACCTGCAACATTCGCCGATATGATCATGTTAGTGCTTCATACTCCGAACTAAAGTGGCTGCGGCCGGACAAATTGCGTGACTACCACACTCTATGTCTACTTCACAGACTCCTCATCGCGCAAGCACCCCAGTACCTTGCTTCAGAGATTAAAAACCTGTCATGCCATCATAATCGAAACACGAGGTCACTCTTATTTGGTATCCTAACTGTGCCCACTCACAAAACAAAAACTTTTGCAAACTCCTTCTCAGTTGCCGCTGTCCGCCTCTGGAACAAACTGCCCCTTACCTTGTGCAAAATTCAATCTCCTGCTCCTTTTAAGAAGAAGTTGAAGCATTTCCTACTATCATCCTCATAAAGTTCTCCACAAAATTAATGTACCAGGCCAATCCTCTCATCTGTCAAATAGCAAAGCTAGCGTCTCCTATCTTGCTCCTGAGATGCCTTCCCCTTCATATATCTCCATTAGCCACGCAATCTTCTTTTCCTTTGTATTTCCTTAATTATGTTTCATCATGTCTCTCTATTCTTCTCCTCCCTTCACCATGAATCTCCCTCATACTACCTGCTGCCAGCACTCCTATCTAAAATTGGTCTCTTCAATAATTTCTAATTATAACAGTACTTATGATCTACGAATATAAACTCTACATGTATGTATTTTTCCAGATGTACCTTTCTAATTGTTTATTTCACTTTTTGTACTAGATGTAGTTTAACATGCCTACTAAAACGTATGAATGTAAAATAAGTAAAATGCCTGGTTAGATGTAAGAGAGGGCCTGATGGCCCTAATCTTGCCAGATTAAATAAATAAATAAATAAATCCATCCCACCCATTCCACCTTGTCAGGGCTCCCTCTCCTTCCCTTCTCCATATTTTCCCTAACCATCTTTCCTCCCCTTCCACGCTTCTTTCTCTAGCCCGTTTTCCCTATTAAATTTTAGCCTCAGTAATATCCCTTACCTCAACTCCTCTTGTACTTCATCAGCCACTCCCAACCCATCAATACATATGCACGAGTTCTGCATTCATACACCATTTCCTTTCTATCTTCCTCAGTGACCAACCTTTCTTCTTCAACACGAGACTACCTACCCCAGAAAAGGTCCTTCTGGCTATAGTGTCTGTGAACTTCTTCTTTTTACCATCAGCGACCTGGGTCAAGGTTTTTTAATATCTCTTTAAAAGTAATGTTATTGTTTTTCTGATTTTTATGTTCTATTATAATCGTTTTTAACTAAAAGCGAAGGATATAATGCCGCTTATACACACATCAAAAAAAGTTTTGCATCACCCCGGTTCCCAGAACTCCTGAAGATAGAAGTTTACTGTGGATATTGTTTCACAGACACATGTCATGTCAAAGATGTAAACAAGCATGCATGAGCAGCGCCTATTCGACGGAGGGGGTCCAACAGCCGATAAGTTCCAGTCATTCCACTAGGAAATAGGAACACAGCTCATGTTGTCCGTACTTCAACCATGCCTAGGCGGTCAATACCGCGGTTCGATCGTGTCCGCATTGTTACTTCGTGAAAGGAAGGAATCTCAACAAGGGAAGTGTCCAGGCGTCTCGGAGTGAACCAAAGCAATGTTGTTCGGACATGGAGGAGGTACAGAGAGAGACAGGAACTGCCGATGACATGTCTCGCTCAGGCCGTCCAAGGGCTACTACTGCAGTGGATGACCGCTCGGAGAAACAGTAACAGAAACGCCACCATGTTGAGTAATGCTTTTCGTGCAGCCACGGGACTTCGTGTTACGACCCAATTTGTGCGCGATAGGCTGCATGACGCGCAACTTCACTCCCGACGTCCATGGCGAGGCCCATCTTTGCAACCACGACACCTTGCAGCTCGGTACAGATTGGCCCAACAACATGCCTAATGGACCGCTCAGGAATGGCATCACGTTCTCTTCTCCGATGAGTGTCGCATATGCCTTCAACCAGACAGTGTTTGGAGGCAACCCGATCAGGCTGAACGCCTTAGAGACACTGTGCAGCGAGTGCAGCAAGGTGGAGGTTCCTTGCTGATTTGGGGTGGCATTATATGGGGCTGACGTACGCCGCTGGTCTTCATGGAAGGCGCCGTAACGGCTGTACGATACGTGAATGCCATCCTCCGACCGATCGTACAACCATATCGGCAGCATATTGGTGAGGCATTCGTCTTTATGGGCGACAATTCGCGCCCTTATTGTGCACATCTTGTGAATTGCTTCCTTCTGGATAACGACATCACTCGACTAGAGAGGCCAGCATGTTCTCCAGACATGAACCCTATCGAACATGTCTGGGACAGATTGAAAAGGGTTGTTTATGGACGACGTGACCCACCAAGCGCTCTGATGGATCTACGCCGATTTGCCGTCGAGGAGTGGGACAATCTGGACGAACAGTGCGATGATGAACTTGTGGATAGTATGCAACGACGAATACAGGTATGCATCAATGCAAGATGACGTGCTACTGCGCATTAGAGGTACCGGTGTGTATAGCAGTCTGGACCACCACCTCTAAAGGTCTCGCTGTATGGTGGTACAACATCCAATGTATGCTTTTCATGAGCAATAAAAAGGGCGGAAATGATGTTTATGTTGATCTGTATTCCAATTATCTGTACAGGTTCCAGAATCTCGGAACCGAGTTGATGCAAAACTTTTTTTTATGTGTGTATATAAAAGCTTCCATTTTACTTCCACCTCTAAGTTTTAAATTCGTTGTAAGTATCTCACATTTCTGTTTGTTATTCTTTCACCTCATTTAGATTTTCTTGTCAACTGGCTGAAGAGGAGGTTGACCGTACCACAGACAGACCCGTGTACCATGCACACAAGCCGAGTCTTTGCTGAGCAATCAACAGCATGGAGAAGATCGATTCAAAGTACTTTCGGCTACTGAGATCATTAGAACACCAAAATTCAAAACGGAAGATCAAAAATTGCGGAGTTAGCGGATTGTAGCAAAACTTCAGGTATGAAGTATTGTGAGGTTGCTAATAACGAATTAGAAGTCGAAATTGACGTATTTAAATGTTTTATTCGATATTTCCTTCAGTCGAAATCATAGTCACATTTTTTCGCTTTTGTCGTTCTTGCTTTCACAAGGGTTGCTTTCGGGTTGCCCACTGGGAGATGGTTCGAAAAGCAGATGTTTTACCTTGTGTTGCCTTTGCTCATCTTCTTCAATGTCATTTTCTGGATTTTGGAGACGAATTAATCCGAAGATGCCAGAAGTCTGTACAGTAGGACATGCGCAGCTTTCTCACGGGAATATCTGCGAGTAAAATCTTCTCGGTAGAGCAGGATACCCGTATTCCGAGCTTCCTGCGCATCTTGAGATCGCCGACCAATCGGCAACGGAGCAGTTTCGATTATCGCACATCCGTGCAACAAAACTATGCAGGCTTATGGCGACATCGGGCCTTATTGCTGAATATTGAGAGTCCGGTGAAGGCGGCACCCGACTTTCGAGAAATATACCTTTTTTTAGCGATGTCATCTGTGAAGGTACGTCACATAAATATTGACATTTTTGTCGGTTGTAAACCGCAGTTAAAGTATTTTATGAATATAATTAGTGTAAAAGATATAGTTAATGATCTTGAAACAACTGATATGCAGCGATAATTTAAAAAATGGCACTGAGCACTATGGGACTTAACATCTATGGTTATCAGTCCCCGAGAACTTAGAACTACTTAAACCTAACTAACCTAAGGACATCACACAACACCCAATCATCACGAGACAGAAAACGATAATTTAAGAGTAGCATCTTTATTTAATGTCTATGAAAATAAAAAGGATCGAAAGAGACGCGATTGTACGGCCGAGGAGGAAGGACGTATTTTATGGGACACACACTGTTTTGTTTCGCTACACGGAGGGCAGCCATTGAGCAGCTACACATATTTTATGTACGTTATTCGTATTTCTGCTAAAATAAAACTGTTATTATTATCAAAAAATCAATTTCTTTGTAACAGTTGTCACCTCAAATGCTCGCAGTGGCTAATTATTTTTAATAAGCATTTTTTTCAGTAATTGCGCTGCGAGGAGCTCATCTTCCGATGCAGCCTCTGGTCGGCCATTACGAGCCGAACTATTAATTTATTTTTCAAAGTGTTAACAGTAAATGTAAATGCGAGAGATTTCGTTATAACAACCTTTTTAAATTGCAACAGATAATTAATTTACGTTAAAGTTCATTTTTTAAATTATACAGATTCCATGAGTTCAGTAAGTTTATCTTGGCCGCTCCATGGCAACAATCGAAATCCTCTCCAGCCTTGCTTTGCAATCAATACATAGAAATTAACAAAATTACATTCAATTCAGTTAACGGCAACTATATTTTAGTCATCACGTTCAAAATCTAAAGTTGGTACATGAATAACAGCGGCCCTTCAAGAACCTGTTTCATATTTACTTATGCACGTAAGTAAAAGTGATAAGATAAGACAATATCCCTGAGAGAAAGAATCATGCTGATAAATTAAAAATAAAAATATTTAAAATATGTATGTAATTTCTTTTGTGTATGACGTAACGAATGCCAACGACGTCACACATAGTCGTCATGATTTTTATGCGCTAGGGAAGGTTTCCAGTGGCCAAAGCTAATGTGTTTCCTCTTCTTGATTATCTCTAAAATTATTTCTCTCTCTTGTCCCACTCGTCTCAGCACTTCCTAATTTTTCACTTTGTCTACCCATTTTATCCCTTCCACTCTCCTCCAGATCCACATCTGAAATGCTTCTATTCTTCTTTCTTCCTCTTTTTTCTCAGTGTCCAAATGTGAGCTCCGTATAACGCCACGCTCCATTTAAAGCACTTCACCAGCCTGTTCCACAGGGCCCTGCCCATGCACCCGCATAGCAGCCTCCTCTTGCCATTAAATGCCTTCTGACATTTGCTATACGTGTTTTCACCTTCTTATTACATCTCACGTCATCCGTAATTACGCTTCCCAGATATTTGAAAACACGAACTTGCTCTATACCCTCCTGACCCCTCCTTTTCTTGATAGATATATTTAATTCCAGAGCTTTCTGTACAAAATAGAAAAATAGTTTAGCAGTACTTCGTAAAAAGATAATATTACTAGAGGAAATTTTAATCTTGACTCTGATGGCTCTGAGCACTATGGGACTTAACAGATGTCATCAGTCCGCCAAACTTAGAACTACTTAAACCTAACTAACCTAAGGACATCACACACACCCATGCCCGAGGCAGGATTCGAACCTGCGACCGTAGCAGCAGCGCTGTTCCGAACAACAGCGCCTAGAACCTCTCGGCCACATTTGCGAATAGTTCCCCGAGGTTTCTGCAGAAAACCCTAATGACATTTTTTGTTTTGTTTTTTGTGCAGATGACAGGTTGTACGATATTGCAATAATGAAGGACCCATTTTTACCGTGTTGCGCTACTGCACGGTAGAAAAAGGACCGTCCACTAAAACCGCGCAAGCATATGCACACAAATACATTCGAACTCAGCTATACTATTAAAGCGGCAGGAGAGCTATTTACAAAAGTGGATCCACGCAGAAGAAATTTTGTAGCCAACAATTTGGGATAATATCGGTATTAGTTCAATTTTAAATCGTTATACATTACACCGGTTAAATATATAATAAATAAAGCGCCTGGAATGCTATGTATCTTATTTTATCCTGACAACTGGGCCGCATACAAACGAAATCTGAAAAATGTCGTCCGGTTCACTGTTTACCTCGAAGAAAACGGTCTATTGACACACAGTCAACATGGATTTAGAAAACATCGCTCCTGTGAAACACAACTAGCTCTTTATTCACATGAAGTGCTGAGTGCTATTGACAAGGGATTTCAGATCGATTCCGTATTTCTGGATTTCCGGAAGGCTTTTCACACTGTACTACACAAGCGGCTCGTAGTGAAACTGCGTGCTTATGGAATATCGTCTCAGTTATGTGACTGGATTTGTGATTTCCTGTCAGAGAGGTCGCAGTTCGTAGTAACTGACGGAAAGTCATCGAGTAAAACAGATGTGATTTCTGACGTTCCCCAAGGTAGTGTTATAGTCCCTTTGCTGTTCCTTAGCTATATAAACGATTTGGGAGACAACTTGAGCAGCCGTCTTCGGTTGTTTGCAGATGACGCTGTCGTTTATCGACTAATAAAGTCATCAGAGGATCAAAACAAACTGCAAAACGATTTAGAAGAAATATCGGAATGGTGCGAAAAGTGGCAGTTGACCTTAAATAACGAAAAGTGTGAGGTCATCCACATGAGTGCTAAAAGGAACGCGTTAAACTTCGGTTACACGATAAATCAGTCTAATCTGAAAGCCGTAAATTCAACTAAATACCTAGGTATTACAAATACGAACAATTAAAATTGGAATGAACACTTAGAAATTGTTGTGGGGAAGGCTAACCAAAGACTGCGTTTCATTGGCAGGGCACTTGGAAAATGTAGCAGATCTACTACGGAGACTGCCTACAATACGCTTGTCCTCCTGCGCGGAGTAGGAACCTGACCAGATAAGACTGACGAATACATCGATAAAGTTCAAAGAAAGGCAGCACGTTTTGTATTACCGCGAAATATGGGAGAGAGTGTCACAGAAATGATACAGGATTTGGGATGGACATCATTAAAAGAAAGGCGTTTTTCGTTGCGACGGAATCTTCTCAAAAAATTCCAATCACCAACTTTCTCCTCCGAATGCGAAAATATTTTGTTGACACCGACTTACATAGGGAGGAACGATCACAATGATAAAATAAGGGAAATCAGAACTCGTGCGGAAATAGATACGTGTTCGTTCTTTCCGCGTGCTAAACGAGATTGGAATAATAGATAACTGTGAAGGTGGTTCAAGTCCTCAGCTCGTGGTCGTGCGGTAACGTTCTCGCTTCCCGCGCCCGGGTTCCCGGGTTCGATTCCCGGCGGGGTCAGGGATTTCCTCTGCCTCGTGATGACTGGGTGTTGTGTGATGTCCTTAGGTTAGTTAGGTTTAAGTAGTTCTAAGTTCTAGGGGACTGATGACCATAGATGTTAAGTCCCATAGTGCTCAGAGCCAAAGTTGGTTCGATGAACCCTCTGCCAGGCACTTAAATGTGATTTGCAGAGTATCCATGTAGATATAAATGTATATGTACCGGCAACTGTCGCGGCACGTATGATATCGACTTGAAACTGGAATGATGCCGCAGCAGTGAGCAAATAATGCACACTTGCATTCTACATAAGATTTCGCGGGACTAAAGTCCAGGTGTTGAAGCGAGTTGGCCCACTGTGCAGCGTCTGGAAATTTCCATACGCGACACCGCTGCCGTTCTTGTGTCCCACGGCGGTGCTCGCGACGATCTCCCGGTCCCCCGCCAAACGGCGTCACCAGAGGGGTGAATGACGGCGCCTCGTGATTATTCCGCAGCGAGCGGCGGCGGGATAACAGGATGATGTCCGCGGCGGACCAGCGGGACGTCCGATCCTGTTAGGTGGAACCGCAGCGGCCGCAGACACCCGTGGGACTGAGGCGGGTCCGCGAGCCGCTCCCGCCAGCCTGTGTCCCCTGGGACACGGGGCGCTGCGGCGAATTAAGCGACCAGCCGCGACGCACGCCGAGACCCCACCGTTTCACGGCTCAGCGCGTCTTATAAAATCAGCCTCCTCTTCCTTTAAACACCGTGCATTGGAATACATCTACTCCTGCACTCATGCTCATCAATTAAGGATAATGCTGATACATGGTGAAACGACGTCCTGGTGGGCGGTTTGCGGGTTTAAAACACCTCGGGGTATGACCATGCGGTGCATTTGACCTGCGGTCGTCGCACGGTGGCGCTGGCAGCGGTCCACATACGCAGAGGTGTGTTGGTGTACGGTGCAACGAGCAAGTGTGCAGACGGTTTCAGACGTGCTAATGGTGACTGTGTGTTGAAAATGGCTCAAAGAACACATATCGACGACGTTATGAGGGGTAGTATACTAGGGTGACTGGAGGCTGGTCAAACAGAGCAGGTCCTCCGTGTGCCACAAAGTGTGATCTCAATATTACGGCAACGTTTCCAGCAGACAGGAAACGTGTCCAGGCGCTACAGTACGGGACGTCCACAGAGTACAACACCACAAGAAGACCGATATCTCACCATCAGTGTCCGCAGACGACCACAGAGTACTGCAGGTAGCCATGCTCGAGACCTTACCGTAGCCCCTGGAACAGTTGTCTCCAGACACACAGTCTACAGACGAGTGAACAGACATGGTTTATTCGCCTGGAGACCTGAAAGGTGCATTCCACTGACCCCTGGTCACAGGAGAAACCGTAATGCCTGGTGTCAAGAACATAGTACATGGTCACTGGAACAGTAGTCCCAGGTTATGTTCACGGACGAGTCCAGGTATAGTCTGAACAGTGATTCTTGCTGGGTTTTCATCTGGCGTGAACCAGGAACCAGATACCAACCCATTAATATCCTTGAAAGGGACCTATATGGAGGTCGTGGTTTGATGGTGTGGGGCGGGATTATGTTTGGTGCACGTACACCCCTGCATGTCTTTGACAGAGGAAATGTAACAGGTCAGATGTATCGGGACGTCATTTCGCACCAGTATGTCCGCCCTTTCAGGGGTGCAGTGGGTCCCACGTTCCTCCTGATGGATGATGCACGGTCCCACCGAGCCGCCATCGTGGAGGAGTACCTTGAAACAGAAGATCAGGCGAATGGAGTGGCCTGTTTTCCAGACCTAAACCCCATCGAGCACGTATGGGATGCTCTCAGTCGACGTATCGCTGCACTTCTTCAGTCCCCTACGACACTTCAGGAGCTTCGACAGGCACTGGTGCAAGAATGGGAGGCTAGACCCCAGCAGCTGCTCGACCACCTGATCCAGAGTATGCTAACCCGTTGTGGGGCCTGCGTACGAGTGCATGGTGATCATATCCCATATTGATGTTGGGGTACATGCGCAGGAAACAGTGGAGGTTTGCAGCACATGTGTTTCGGGACGGTTTTCTCATCACCAATACCGTGGACTTACAGCACTGTGTCGTGTGTGTTCCCTACGTGCCTATGCTATTAGCACCAGATTTGTGTAGTGCCACGTTGTGTGGCACCATGTTCTGCAATTATCCTTAATTTATGAGCGTAAGTGTACATGCATACTTTGCAAATCACACTTAAGTGCCTGACAGAGGATTAATCGAACCAGCATCAATAATTCCCTATTCATCCAATCTCGAACAGCGCGCGGAAAAAACGAACACCTATATCTTTCCCTGAGAGCTCTTATTTTCCTTATTTTATTACAATGATCGTCTCTCCCTATGAGGGACAGCGTCTACAAAATATTATCGCATTTTGAGGAGAAAGTTCGTGATTGAAATTTCGTGAGAAGACTGCGCTGCAACGAAAAACACCTGTGTTTTAATTATGTCCACCCTAAATCCTGTATCCGTCCGCGACACCCTCTCCCCTATTTCGCGATAATATAAACCGTGCTACTCTTCTTCGAACTTTCTCGATGTACTTGGTTAATCCTATCTGGTAAGGATCCCAGACCGCGCAGCATTACTCCATAAGAGGACGGATAAGCGTAGTGTAGGCAGTCTCTTTAGTAGCTCTCTTACATTTTCTAAGTGTTCTGCCAGTAAAACGCAGTCTTTGGTTTGCCTTCCCCACAACATTTTCTACGTGTTCTTTCCAATTTAAGTTGTCAGTAATTGTAATGTCCAGGTATTTAGTTGAATTTATGGCCTTTAGATTTGATTGATTTATTGTGTACCCGAAGTTTAACGGATTTCTTTTAGCTTTCATGTGGATGCCCTCACACTTCTCATTATTTAGGGTCAAGTGCCAATTTTCTCACCATACAGATATCTTTTCTAAATCGTTTTTCAATTCGTATTGATCTTCTGATGACTTACTAGTCGATAAACTACCGCATCAATAGTACCCGTTACTTCATGTGAGTAATGAGATAGTTGTGTTTCACAACAATGATATCTTCTAAATCCGTGTTGACGGTCTGTCAACAGACCATTCTCCGCGAGGTAATTCATAACGTTCGAACACAACATCCGTTCCAAAATCGACCTTAATGATATGGGCATGTAATTTAGTGCATTACTCCTACTACCTTCCTTGAATATTGGTGTGATCTGTGTAAATTTCCAGTCTTTGGGTACGAATCTTTCGTCGAGCGAACGGTTGTATATGAGTGTTAATTATGGAGCTATTGCATGAGTATACTCTGAAATGGACCTGATTGGTATACAGTCGGGACCAGAAGACTTGCTTTTTTTAAGTGGACCACACCGTGATTCAGGTCGAAAAAAATCGATTTTCGGTTTTCATCATATTTCGATAGATTAAGGTTTTATTTAAGTACTCTGAAAACGATTTTGCTGAAAAAAATTTTTTTTCTAGCATTTAAACAGCATTTTCCTGCCACGTGTGTTTATGTACCACGCCCACTTTTCTGTCACCCACTTTTCTGCATATATTTTAGATCTTTATGTCCCCTACATTGCACGTTAGGGATTTTTTTTTTACTCCCGAGTGTGTTGGCTATCCTTGGAATGCAACGGTCGGTATTCTTTTGTTTCTGCTGTTTGTAAACAACACACTTTCAAACAGGTGGGCCCGCATCTCGTGGTCGTGCGGTAGCGTTCTCGCTTCCCACGCCCGGGTTCCCGGGTTCGATTCCCGGCGGGGTCGGGGATTTTCTCTGCCTCGTGATGGCTGGGTGTTGTGTGCTGTCCTTAGGTTAGTTAGGTTTAAGTAGTTCTAAGTTCTAGGGGACTGATGACCATAGATGTTAAGTCCCATAGTGCTCAGAGCCATTTGAACCATTTTTTTTTCAAACAGGTGGCTAGTTTTGTTCACGTGTGATTGCGAGTAGTTGTTATACTTACGTTTGCAGTGCTTGTTTACGTGTGGTTTGTTGTGTTTATTGAAGATGACGATACGTAAAGGCATTTTCACGAAACGACAATTTAGAGAAAACAAGTTCAGAAAGCTTTCTGTACAAGAGGTTATGTCGCCTGGCAACGATGTTTCTAATTGTAATTCTTCAACAAGTGCATCATCAAAGAAGCTCTCACCATTTCAAGAGAGTTACAACGAATTTACTGTAAGTGACAAGGGGTGCAGTAACATTATTATAAATTTGAGAATATGGTCAGATGTAATTTCTAAATTTGTACAATGTAGACAGTGTGGTGAGTCACAGAGTGTGAAAATTTGTGAGAGTGCCAGTGGGAGAAAAGGCCTAGCAATTGCTTTGGATTTAATTTGCACTAAATGCTCAGCTGTGATTTCATTTATGAGTTCTTCAAAACCAGATGCAAGTGGCCCTTATGAAATCAATACTAGATTGGTTTATGCCTTAAGATCCATTGGCAAGGGCATGGCTGCAGGGAGAACATTTTGTTCAGTGATGAACTTACGCCAACCACCAAAAAAATTTGAAAAACTGACTGCAATATTAGAGAAAGCTGTGTGTGAGGTCAGTGAGGAAGGCATGAAACTGGCTGCTAGGGAAGCAATGGAAGAAAATGATGGATGTTCAGATATTGCAGTTGCACTTGATGGAAGTTGGCAGAAAAGATGACATACTTCTCTAAATGGATTAGTGACTGCCACAAGTGTAGACACCAGTAAAGTGTTAGATGTGGAGATAAAGTCTAAATATTGCAAATGTTGTAAACTCAATGAACTTAAAGAACACAACTGTGTGGCTAATTTTAGAGGAACAAGTGATGGTGGCCGGCCGCGGTGGCCGAGCGGTTCTAGGTGCTTCAGTCTGGAACCGTGCGACTGCTACGGTCGCAGGTTCGAATCCTGCCTCGGGCATGGATGTGTGTGATGTCCTTAGGTTAGTTAGGTTTAACTAGTTCTAAGTTCTAGGGGACTGATGACCACAGATGTTAAGTCCCATAGTGCTCAGAGCCATTTGAACCATTTTTGAACAAGTGATGGTATGGAAATTCATGGAGTACAACAAATATTTCATCGCTCCGTAGACGCAAGAGGCGTACGGTACACCAAATATTTGGGCGATGGTGACAGTAAGGCATATAACAATGTGGTGAACTCTAAGCCATATCGAGATGCCATTATTAGCAAAATAGAATGTGTAAGCCATGTTCAAAAACGTTTGGGACCAAGGCTGAGAAAACTAACTGTTGATATGAGAGGAAAAAAATTAGAAAATGGAAAACTGTTGACCGGACAGGGTCGGTTAACTAAAACTGAAATAGAAAACTTGCAGATATACTATGGACAGGCAATTAGGAGAAATAAAGAAAATTTGGAGGCAATGAAGAGAGATGTTTGGGTCATATTCTTCCATAAGTCCTCTACCGATGATAAGCCATGTCATGGATTTTGTCCATCAGGGGAAAATTCGTGGTGCAAATACAATAGGGCTCAGGCAACTGGAGAATCTTATTCTCACCAGCATTCTCTTCCTGCTGGTGTTATTACAGCAATCAAATCTATTTTCAGAGACTTGGCTCATCCTGATCTTCTAAGGAAATGTCTGCATGGGCAGACACAGAACCCAAATGAATGTTTCAACAGCATAATTTGGAACCGCCTTCCTAAACCTGTATTTGTAGGCATGCATACAATGAAACTAGGAGTTCATGATGCTGTTTTTACGTTCAATTGTGGTAATATTGGAAAGTGTTGGGTAGTGAAAAACCTGGGAATTAATCCTGGTGAAAATATGATCACTGGGCTGCAACATTGCGATAAAATCAGGATAGCCGATGCAGACAGGTCTGCATCTAATATGGCGAAGAAAATAAGACAAACATCCAGCAAGGTGAAAAAGAAGCTGGAAGACCTGCTAGAGGCCAAAGAAGGGCCATCATATGCAGCAGGACAGTTTTAATTTACTGTAAGTAACAAATTTCAAAAGTTTTTTCTTTATAGTCAATTTCCGCAGACTAAAATTTTCAGTACATATGCCCCATTATATCAGAAACTATCATAGGTAAATGAATGAAATTTTCAGAGACTCTGCGTAACACAAAAAGCCACCTCTGGTACTACAGTCATTAATATTCCCCCATTAGGAAGTTCATAAAAAAATATTTTCTGCAGAAAAAACTTAATATTTTTTGTTAATAAATTTAAAAAAGTATTTCTTAAAAACTATAAAATGGATAAAGTAGATTTTAGTACAGTAGACCATATTAGCATCATGCAACATACAGTAAAAATATTAAGGTCCGGTATCAAATAGTTTTTTTCAGAATTGGTCAAATACTTGCCTAAATTAACATGGGTTAAATAGGCAGAGTGTGGTCCCCTTAAGTGATTTCAGTTCTTTCACTACTGCGGGGATATATGCAGATTATTTTTTCTTTTTTTAATGTAGTTATTCTATCTAGATTTCCCCCCCCCCCCCCCTCAAATAGCATGATGCTTAGTTATCACTAACACATTTGAAATTATGTTAAAATATTACGTGATTTATTCATGCCATTCATGTGCAACATTCGGTCTTTTTTTTATGTAGATAACAGACTAAAAGAAAATACGAAATCAATAAAAAAAATTCTTCATTTGTGTGGCTATTGGGTTCGTAGTTGTTTACAGTTCTTGACGGTACTTTTGTTCTGTCGTTGTAACTACAAAAATGCGTGATTTCTTTGATCTGACGCGTTTCGCTTTGTTGAGATAAAGCATCATCAGTGATGGTGATTTTCGCTTCATCTCTCGCTTACATCGAGAAATGCCGTTTGTTAGCATATAGTTGTTTTGTCTGCGTTACACACTGATAATTTTGGTCTAATTTTTAGTTGTTCTGCAGCGCTGTGCATTTCTTATGCTTTTCACAGCACACATTTATGCACACAGCGCTCTAACGCAGAAAAACGATATGCTAGCAGACGGCATTTCCGGCATTTCCCGATGCAAGCAAGAAATCAAGCGAAAATCACCACCACTGACGATGCTTTACCTCAATAAAGCGGAGCGCGTCTGGTCAAAGAAATCGCGCATTTTTGTAGTTGCAACGATAGAATAAAAATACCCTCAAGAAATAAATAAAATGTCAGTGAAATTGGTATCCTTACAGATCAACACGAGGAGAAGTGTCTCTCTTACCCGATTTATCCATTCGTTTTAAGTGACTATAAGTTTTTGAAAAGCTACTTGGCACTCATCTGTCCAAGAAAGGGGACATTCTTGCGACGCAAGCGATGCAATGGAGCTGCGATTTGTGCAGCATTCAGTATGAACCGAGTATAATAGTTCATTTTCCCTAAAACTGACTGCAATTCTGTGACATTGTGAGGAACTGGCAAATCTCGTATGGCTAACAAATGTGACTGAAGAGGATGTACATCTTGACTGTTTATGACATGACCAAGATACTGCAACTCTGGTTTTAAAAAAGTTACTTGTCCAGTCTACACTTTAGTCCTGCCTCAGATAACACACGAAACAAAACACGTAACTTTGCAATATGTTCCTCAGGTGAACGACCTGCTTCTACAATATCGTCCAAAAAATTCGAACAGTTTGACACTTGTTCAGTCGGAAAATGGCGGGTGTGGAAGCACTGCCAAAAGGCAGACGCAAATATTTAAACAAGCCCAAATAAGTATTTACTACACATACTTTTTGAGATTCTTCATCAAGCGGTATTTAAAGATAGGCGTCGATCAAATCAGTTTTTGAAAAGTAGCGTCCAGGGCCTAATTTGTCTTTGAGATTCTCTGGGCATGGCAATGGATAAGTAACAATCACAGTCTGTGGGTTGAGTATAGGCTTAAAGTCAACACAGAGGCGAATGCGGCCTGAAGGTTTGGGGTGCAAAACCAGTGGACTTGCCTACTGACTAGCAGATATGAGCTCAGTAACTTCGCCATCTCACAATTCTTTAAGTTCAGCCGCCACTTCGTCCTGTAATGCAATGGGAACAGTTCTGACCCGGCAAAATTTCGGCTGAGCATTGTCTTCCAGCGTAATATATGCAAAAAAAAAATTGTTAGCTTTGCCTGAACCTCCAGAAAAAGAGTTCCGGGAATTCTTGTAGCAAGTTAGCTACACTGTCTTTTGCATGGAATGCAGACACTGACAACACATTGTCCTGAATGTTGAAGCCAAAGAAATCGCGTGATTGTAGCATTGTAAAAGTCACTGTTCCCTTACGAAAGCAATACATGGCAGGCAAAGTACATTTTCCGACAACGGGAATGTCTTGTCCATTACAACACATTGTCCTGAATGTTGAAGCCAAAGAAATCGCGTGATTGTAGCATTGTAAAAGTTACTGTTCGCTTACGAAAGCAATACATGGCAGGCAAAGTACATTTTCCGACAACGGGAATGTCTTGTCCATTATAAGCCGTCAATTGAGTGCTAACTTTAGACAGGCGTAGGGAGCCTAATAGTTCATAAGTGTGACCATTTAGCAGCGAGACAGAGGCACCCGTCTCCAACTGAAATTTCACATGTTTCCCACAAAGTAAATAAACAAAAAGTTTGTTCGACTGGCATATCACTGAAGAAACTGCACACCTGCTAGTTTTGCTAATGCCCATTGCAGACTAGGGATGTACTGCATGAATGACATGGGTCTTGTGACAAGATTTTTGTGAGTGGGTCGAATTCTTACGTTTGTTCCGTTGCAAACATACGGATTGTACATGTCCCTTCCTATCACAAGCATAACACTGAGCTTGTCGGGAGGGGCAGTCTTGGCGTTTGTGGCGTGAACGTCGCCGACGTCAAGACTTGATTCAGTTTCCTACGTAACCGCCTGTTTAGCGAACTGCTTACATGGCGTGGAGCGTTGTTTACTCGCCGTGACTAGCACAAACTGCCGCTGAATGGGCCGACCGCGAACAAGGCACTCAACCTGACAAATACACTACCGACCATTAAAATTGCTACACCACGAAGATGACGTGCTACAGACGCGAAATTTAACCGACAGGAAGACGATACTGTGATACGCAAATGATTAGCTTTTCAGAGCATTCACACAAGGTTAGCGCCGGTGGCGACACCTACAACGTGCTGACATGAGGAAAGTTTATAACCGATTTCTCATACACAAACAGCACTTGACCGGCGTTGCCTGGTGAAAAGTTTTTGTGAGGCCTCGTGTAAGGAGGAGAAATGCGTACCATTACGTTTCCGACTTTGATAATGGTCGAATTGTAGCCTATTGCGATTACGGTTTATCGTATTGCGACACTGCTGCTCGGGTTAGTCGAGATCCAATGACTGTTAGCAGAATATGGAATCGATGGGTTCAGGAGGATAATACGGAACACCGTGCTGGATCCCAAAGGCCTCGTATCACTACCAGTCGAGATGAAAGGCATCTTATCCGCATGGCTGTAACGGATCGTGCAGCCACGTCTCGATCCCTAAGTCAACAGATGGGGACATTTGCAAAACAACTAGCTGCGCCAGTTCGACGACGTTTGCAGCAGCTCAGAGACCATCGCTGCGGTTACCCTTGACGCTGCATCACAGACAGGAGCGCCTGCGATCGTGTACTCAACGACGAACCTGGGTGCACGAATGGCAAAACGTTATTTTTTGGGATGAATCCAGGTCCTGTTTACAGCATCATGATGGTCACATCCGTGTTTGGCGACATCGCGGTGAACGCCATACTGGCGTATCACCTGGCGTGATTGGTTACACGTCACGGTCACCTCTTTTTCGCATTGACGGCACTTTGAACAGTGGACGTTACATTTCAGATCTGTTACGACCCGTCGCTCTACCCTTCATTCGATCCCTACGAAACCCTACATTTCAGCAGGATAATGTACGACCGCATGTTGCAGGTCTTGTACGGGCCTTTCTGGATACAGAAAATGTTCGACTGCTGCCCTGGCCAGCACATTCTCCAGATCTCTGACCAACTGAAAACGTCTAGTCAATGGTGGCCGAGAAACTGGCTTGTCATAATACGCCAGTCACTACTCTTGATGAACTGTGGTATCGTGTTGAAGCTGCATGGGTACTGATTTCTCAGGATCTATACACCCAAATTGCGTGAAAATGTAATGTTCAAATGTGTGTGAAATATTATGGGACTTAAATGCGAACGTCATCAGTCCCTAAGCTTACACACTACTTAACCTAAATTATCGTAACGACAAACAGACACACCCATGCCCGAGGGAGGTCTGGAACCTCCGCCGGGACCAGCCGCACAATGAAAATGTAATCAAATGTCAGTTCTAGTATAATATATTTGTCCAATGAATACCCGTTTATCATCTGCATTTCTTCTTGGTGTAGAAATTTTAATGGCCAGTAGTGTATGTATTCGCAATGAGTTGTCACAAGCGATGGGAGACATGCAAACAGTCAGTGTCCTTCACTATATACTATGTCCATGTAAGTTTGTCACACAGTGTATATGGATCACTAAAAACGTCTATCGTAGTGCTCTCTTCTAGCTGTCTCTTCTAGTGTCCATCTTCTACTGTCCGGTCTGCTACTGCCGGTCTACTACTGTGCAGCCAAGGCTGACAGGAGCGGACCTTATAGTCTCTTCTTGTAGAGGCCACTCCTGTCGTGGTGACGTCCTAGGCAGCGTGCTATTGGGTGATGTCGTCTCACAGCCTTCTCTGCTCTTGCGTTCTTCATCTTCGTGCATACTAATGGCCTTCACGGAATGCAGAAAATTTAATAAGCTGGTACATGATTTGCCTATTAGTGGTAACAGCTACAATAATGCCAGAGTGTTTGGTAGAGTGGATAAAGGAAGAAAAAGAAATTATTTCACCAACTTAATACTGTAAAGTGCTTGAACAACATGGGATCGTCAAGATACTAGACAAGTATTGGTAGTAAACGATCTCCATCCCAGTGCACTATAAACCCTAAAATCTAAGATGCCTTTCAAAGTAACTGATCAGTGAATTATCGCTTATGAAAAGTCTAAGATGAAGGTTTCGTTGTCAGTATCGGATAATTATAATGAAAGTCCTGTAGAGAGTGAGGTACGGAAATCCAGAAAATGCACCTAACAAATAAGGAAAGCAACATCCTTGGAAGAGAACAACTTGGTCAGAAAGGAAAAGAAGAAAGATGTCTTAAACCTTACGAGGCACTTTAACGTACCAGAAGCTGCAGAATTCTATAAGGACATTGCTGGAAGTGTTCAATAGATTCCCAGCGTAGCATTATCCTAGCCAGTACTTTATGTTGTATTTGAAAAGCGTTTTTTGGTATTTTGCAAATCTGCTTATCAAACATTTATGGCCCAGTATGACACGAAAGTCAAAAGTCCTTGGACACCTTTCTTAAGCTGGAAGATTAAAGGGAAAATTGAAAAGTGATGATGGGAACATGGGTTTGATGTGGTTCCGCGACTTTTGGAGTGAATGTCATTCATGGTCGCCATCTTGAAATCCGCCACTTTGGATTCAAGTCTTCTTTTTTTTAATGGGAAGGGTTGTGTGTGACACATCAAATAACACTCGCTTGAGCTCTGGAATTGAGTGGTGTAATTTGTTTTTGTCTATCTTGTACAGTTTAGAAGTTATTAATGTTCAATGTTGGGAAATTACCTTCATACCAACTGCTACAACACATGTTCTACCTGTTGTACATCCCGTGCAATGCACAACTGTAGTCGCCGCAACCACTCTGACTGCACACGGAGAAGAGTGTCTCCTGCAATTTGGTCACAGGCGTGTTGTATGCGTTCCTCCAGGTGTCTCAAATCACGGATGCTCTCAGCATACACTATCTGCTTAAGATGTCCCCATAGATAAAAATCAAGGGGCATTAAATCAGCGGATCTGGGAGGCCATTCCACGGGACCACGGCGACCAATCCACTTCCCTGGCAGTTGTTCCTCCAACCATTCACGGACACCAATGCCATAGTGTGGAGGGGCTTCATCGTGCTGAAAATAAGATGGGAAATTGCCGTCAGCGTTCAGTGTGGTAGGGAACACAAGGTCCTGCAGCAGCATCAGATACTGTGGTGCAGTTAAGGTGTTGTAAATGAAAAATGGCCCAATGATGAGGGTGTACCATATTCCACACCACACCATCACTTTCGCTGGACTATGTTCTCGAATTGGGGCAACCCAGTTCGGATTTGCGTCACTCCAGTATCGATAATTATGTCGATTAACCTCCCCGTTCAAAGTGAAATACGCCTCGTCGCTGAACAGTATGCCCTTGGCAAACGAAGGATCCAGTCCGTGTTGTTCAGTAGCCCACAGGCAGAACTCCGACCGGTGATCAGCGTCATCCTCGTTAAGTCGATGTTGCATCTGCAGCTTGTAAGGATGCCACTTATTGGTGTGCAATATCCGGACAACGGAGGTTTGGCTTATTCCGCATGCTAGGGCCACACGATGGGTACTTCGTTTAGGACTTTTCAAAACGACGCAACAATCGCAGTTGCAGTTTCCTCATTGGTGGCAGTCCTTGGTCGCCTACTACGTGCCCTATCGTGAACAGAGCCCGTCTCCCGGAATTTGGTGATCACGTGTGCCACCGTGCTGTACGATACCGGTTCTCTGTCTGGGTGCCGCCCGCTGTAGTCAGCTGCTATTGTTCGGTAGCTGCGTTCCTCTGATATAAGGATGATTTCGATCTTCTGTTCACGTGTCAGACCCATTTCAGATCACCTGGAACAAAGAGAGGCATGAGTCGGTATCAAGGTAACTTTGAACATTAATAACTTCTGAACTGTACAAGACAGACAAAAACAAATTACACCACTCAATTACAGAGCTCAAGCGAGTGTTATTTGATGTGTTATACACCCCCTTTCCCATTAAAAAAAAATGAATTGAATCCAAAGTGGCGCATTTCAAGATGGCGGCCATGGATGACATTCACTCCAAAAGTTGCGGCCCACGTCAAGCCTATGTTCCCATCATCACATTTCAATTTTCCCTTTAATCTTCCAACTTATGAAGGTATCCAAAGAGTTTTGACTCGCCCTTTAGAATATACCTAATTGTATTTCTGTGCCAAATGAACAATAAAGTAGTTTTCTTTGTAATTAATGTTAAAGATAGAAAAGAAACGGAAAAAATCTGTTTCAATGTCTATATTAACAAAACTTTTAACCTCTCTCTTTGCATTTATCGACTTTTGAAAACTTGTTAACTTTGTTCCTCCGTTCTGAAAAAACAATGATAATTTTATAAAAGGCAAATACACAATCGGAACCGTGCTTACGAAAACTGTGTAACTTTTAAATTATTAGGTTTATGTAGTTAGTATTTCAGTTAAATCATTCTGTGTTTATTTCTCCCTATCTAGGTTGTCGACAGTAAAATAAAATTAAAAGTTGACGATTGAAATTTCGTGGAAAGATCTGGCCGCAACGAAAAACGCGTATGTTTTAATGGGTTGGGTTGTTTTAGGAAGAAGACCAGACAGCGAGGTCATCGGTCTCATCGGATTAGGGAAGGATGGGGAAGGAAGTCGGCCATGCCCTTTCAAAGGAACCATCCCGGCATTTGCCTTGAGGGATTTAGGGAAATCACGGAAAACCTAAATCAGGATGGCCGGACGCGAGACTGAACCGTCGTCCTCCCGAATGCGAGTCCAGTGTGCTAGCCACTGCGCCACCTCGCTCGGTTTGTTTTAATGAGTGCCATCCCAACTCGCTTAACATATCCGTGGCAGTCTCTCTCTTATTTCGCGATAATACAAAACGAGCTGCCCTTCTTTGTACTTTTCGATGTCTTCCGTCAATCCTATCTGGTAACGAGCGCCTACAGCACAGTACTATTCTAACAGAGGAAGAATACGCGTAATGTAGGCAGTTTCATTAGTAGACTTGCATGTTATAAGCGTTCTGCCAATAAAACGTAGTCTTTAGTTCGCCTTCCCCACAACGGTATCTGTATGGGCGTTCCAATTTAAGTTATCCGTAATTGTAATTCGTAGGTGTTTAGTCGAATTAACAGCCTTTAAATTTGTGTGACTTATCGTGTAACCGGAATTCAATTGATTTCTTTTTGTACTCATGTGGATGACCTCACACTTATAGAGAGACAATTGCCACTTTTTACACCATACAGATATCTTGTCTAAATCATTTTGCGATTGGTTATGATCATCGAAAGACTTCGTTAGATGGTAAATGACAATATCACCTACAAACAATCTAAGAGAGCTGTTCAGATTGTCTCCTAAATCGTTTATGTAGATTGGCAACAGCATAGGGCCTGTAAAACTTGCTTGAGAAACGCCGGATATCAATTCTGTTTTACTCGACGATTTTCCGTCGATTACTACGCGCTGACAGGAAATCACGAATTCAGTCGCACAAATCAAGCGATACTGCACAGGCACGCAATTTAATTAGAAGTCCCATTTTTTCACAGTCCAATTTTTTTCACATTCGAAGCTAGCCACTGTCATGAATAATGATGATGATGATGATGAAATTATGAGGACAACACAAACACCCAGTCCTCGGGCAGAGAAAAATCCCCATCCCGGCCGGAAATCGAACCGGGGACCCCGGGATCCAGAGGCAGCAACGGAGGAACTGTGTGAAAAGTCTTCTGGAAATCTAGACAAACTTAATCAATTTGAGACCCCCTGCCCGTAGCACTCACTACGTGCGAATAAAGAGCTAGTTGTGTTTCACAAGAAACATACTCGTATTTCCTGAATCTGTACTCACTGTGTGTCAATAGATTTTTACCTCCAGGGTAACAGATAATGTTCGACAGTGTTCATCATGTAGGGAGCAGACAGTTTATTTTTACTACTGCGTTAATTTCTTTGAACAGTCATAAGGTTTCAATTATCACCTAGAAAATGTCATGCTGCAACTAGGAGACCTGATGTTGGCCCTTCTCTACACATTCACCCATTAATGCGTCATGTCATGGCTTGTCGCGACTTGGCAGAGAACTTTCTTGTAGAAGTCTTTATTTTGTCTGTTCAGCACATGGTAATCGTATTGAAACTTCCTGCCACTCAATGGTTTATTCATGCGAGGAAAGAGGGAGAAGTCACTGGGCGCTGAGTCAGGAGAATAGGGGGAGTGAACTAAACTGTGATAGCCCAAAGATGCAGCGTGTGTGACTGTGACTTACAGTATAAACATAGGCGTTGTCGGGAACAAAAACACCTTCTTGGACCGCTACCCGCGACACTTTGACAGGCTCGCGTAACCTTGTCAGTAGATTTTTCCTAAGACGGTTTGCCGCTTACGAGAATTCTCTTTTAGCACCAGACCTTTTTGCCCGATGATGCTTGGGTCTCCAACTTCTTTCACCAGTGGCGAATACAAATGATTCAACTGCTTGATTTGCACTTTTGCCACTGGCTCATAGTCATACACCCAACCCTCGTGAATGGCAATTATCTGCATTTGCCCGACATGCAGGGGAGTGTCGTAGTACCGTTGCTATTCACAATATACATAAATGACCTTGTCGATAACATCGGAAGTTCGCTGAGGCTTTTTGCGGATGATGCTGTAGTGTATCGCGAGGTTGTAACAACTGAACATTGTACTGAAATGCAGGAGGATCTGCAACGAATTGAAACATGGTGCAGGGAATGGTAATTGAATCTCAATGTAGACAAGTGTATTGTGCTGCGAATACATAGAAACAAAGATCCTTTATCAGTTAGCTACAATATAGCAGGTCAGCAACTGGAAGCAGTTAATTCCATAAATTATCTGGGAGTAGGCATTAAGAGTGATTTATAATGGAATGATCATATAAAGTTGATCGTTGGTAAAGAAGATGCCAAACTGAGATTCATTGGAAGAATCCTAAGGAAATGCAATCCGAAAACAAAGGAAGTAGGTTACAGTACACTTGTTCGCCCACTGCTTGAATACTGCTCACCAGTATAGGATCCGTACCAGATAGGGTCGATAGAAGAGGTAGAGAAGATCCAACGGAGAGCAGCGCGCTTCGTTACAGAATCATGTAGTAATCGCGAAAGCGTTACGGAGATGATAGATAAACTCCAGTGGAAGAGACGCTCAATAGCTCGGTACGGGCTTTTGTTAAAGTTACGAGAACATACCTTCACCGAGGAGTCATGCATTATATTGCCCCCTCCTACGTATATCTCGCGAAGAGACCATGAGGATAAAATCAGAGAGATTAGAGCCCACACAGAGGCAAACCGACAATCTTTCTTTCCACGAACAATACGAGACTGACTGGAATAGAAGGGAAAACCGATAGAGGTACTCAAGGTACCCTCCGCCACACACCGTCAGGTGGCTTGCGGAGTATGGATGTAGATGTAGATGTAGAAAGAAGTATGATAGGAGCGCTCATATTTTCAGTATACATAAATGATCTGAGAGATATTGGTGGGCAGCAACCTGCGACTGTTTGCTGCTAGCATACGGGAAAGAATCATCGTTGATTGGCTGACTATAAAAAGACTTCAGGTTGACTTAGACACGATTTCCACATGGTGTAGAGATTGGCAGCATTCTCTAGATGAGTCTGAGATCCCCACTAGGTCGGATTAAAGGAAGACATCGAAGCACTTCAGAGGCGTGCACCTAGATTTGTTACCGGTAAGTTCGATCAACATTACGGAGATGCTTCGTGAACTCAAATGGGAATCTGAAGCTGAATACAAAACGATTGTACTGCTGCCGACGAACATTTCCCGTAAGAACCGCGAAGACAAGATAAGAGAAATTAGGGCTCGTACAGAGGCGTATATCAGTCGCTTCTCCCTTGTTCCAGTCGCGCGGAATTAGCTGAGGGGTCTTAGGCGCTTCAGTCATGGACTGTGCGGCTGGTCCTGGCGGAGGCTCGAGTCCTCCCTCGGGCATGGGTGTGTGTGTTTGTTCTTACGATAATTTAGGTTATATAAAGTAGTGTAAGCCAGGGACTGATGACCTTAGCAGCTAAGTCCCATAAGATTTCACACACATCTGAACATTTCCCTCGCTCCATTTGCAAGTGGAACAGGACAGGAAATGATTAGTAGCGGTAACATAGTGTGGCTTGCGGAGTATGTATGTATGTGTGCATGCATGTATGTATGTAGAATGCACACATGTATCTGCAAACAAATAAAAAAATTAATTACATAACTATTTTCTAGATAACACGAGGGTGAGTCAAATGAAAACCTTAAATTTGTAAAAACAAATCGAAATTTCGCATCGTTATCCTGTAAGTTGGTAAGCGTGCTACAAACAGCGTGCAGAATGGACTGTAGGTGGTAGCATAGTGCAGATGCACACATACCGTCGCAGTATCAGTATAAAGATGGCCGCCCCACTTGCGACTTGCACCAGGGAAGAACAGCGTTCTGTTATTCGGTTTTTGCGTAGTGAAGGTGTGAAACCTATTGAAATTCATCGACGAATGAAGGTTCAGTACGGTGATGCATGTTTGTCACAGCAGCAAGTCTACAATTGTAGTAGGAAGTTCGCAAATGGTTTGACTTCAGTAGAAGATGCTCCTCGTCCAGGTCAGGCACAATGAGTTGTGACTCCACAGAACATTGCAGCAGTTGAAGCCCCAGTGAAGGAAAAGCGCCGAGTGACACTGTATGACATTGCAGCATGTTTACATATTAGTCATGGGTCAGCACACCACATTGTGCATGATGTGCTCCAGTTTCACAAAGTGTCTGCAAGATGGGTGCCACAGCAGCTGACTCCTGAAATGAGAGAACGACGTGTTGATGCTTGTGAAGAACTTCTTCGGCGCTTTGAACGAGAAGGTGATGGCTTCCTTGCAAGAATCGTTACTGGGGACGAAACCTGGATTCACTTCCACCAACCGGAAACGAAGAGAGCGAGCAAGGAATGGCGCCATTCCTCATCACCAAAATCAAAGAAGTTTCGAACAGAGCAGGGAAGGTTGTGCTGACTCTCTTTAGGGACGAAAAAAGGCGTCATTTTGGAGCATTACATGCCAAGAGGGACCACTGTCACCAGTGCATCATACACAGATCTGCTAAAAAATCATCTGCGGTCTGCAATGAAATCAAAGCGACGTGGATTGCTGTCAACAGGTGTCCTTTTGCAACATGACAATGCAAGGCAACACACTGCCCGTACAACAGTTGCAACAATCACAGACCTGAATTTTGAGTGTCTTCCTCACCCACCATACTCACCAGACCTTGCTCCGAGTGACTTCCATATGTTTAGACCACTCAAAGACGCAATGGGAGGAAAGAAGTACCGTTCTGATGAAGAGGTATGCCACACGGTGCATGAGTGGTTGCGCGGACTACCAGAAGAATTTTTTTTCTAAAGGAATTTATGCACTTTGTAAGCGCTGGAGGACTTGCATTGAGCGTGGGGGAGATTATGTTGAAAAGTGATACAGCTTAGTACCACTTCTGCACAATAACACAATATTTTAAAAATATTTAAGGTTTTCATTTGACTCACCCTCGTAATTAAAATTTTGTTTGTGCTTCATGTGGTATCGATAGTTCCGATGCCACAGCGATGTGCACACTCGTACGTTGGCACTACGAGAGCGGACGAACTACCCCGACCACAGCGCCCTCTAGCCGACGCTGTGGAGCCAACGAGTGCCGCTCTGCTTTCTGCCCAGTTGATCAAGAGCAGACGACCAAGCAACTTAGCTTCTACTTCGTAGCCACTACAGACTTTGCCTTGTTACTTCAATGATAGTTTGTCCAACTACTAGTAACTGTTAGCTTTGGTACATGGACAACGGTTTCGCACCTACGCGCTCATCTTTACCAAAAGTTACGTATATGTCATTGACTAATATTCTCTATTAAATGTGCTTTTACTTTACATGCAGTACCGAAGTGCTTTACCTCTCCTGCTCCTACTCGCTTTCTTCATTCGGCCTATGAGGGTAATCCCAAAAGTAAGGTCTCCTATTTTTTTATAAGTACATAGACCTGTTTATATCTACAATGATTTACATCACTTTACAGCTTGAACATTTAGCTATTTTTCGAGATGATCACCATTTATGTCGCTGCATTTTTGTGGACGCTCTAGCAGTTTTTGTATGCCCATGTCATACCAGCTCGCCGCCATGCTGTTCAGAAAGTTATGAACCTCTTCTTTCACATCGTCGTCGGAGCTGAATCGCTTTCCGGCCAAATGTTCTTTTAACCTAGGGAACTGGGCGCCAAGTCAGGACTATACCGTGGTTGGGTGATTATGTTCCACTGAAACTGTTGCAGGAGAGCGACGATTTGCCGAGCGCTGTGTGGGCGAATGTTGTCATGGAGAATCTGCACGCCCTTGCTCAACATTCCTCTTCTCTAGTTCTGAATTGCCGGTTTGAGTTTTTTCAATCTCACAGTTCCTGTCAGCTTTAATGACCTAGTAGAAAGTGTCGGAATTTCCATGCGGCATTCCGCGGATGATGCTGTAGTATACAGAGAAGTTGCAGCATTAGAAAATTGTAGCGAAATGCAGGAAGATCTGTAGTGGATAGGCACTTGGTACAGGGAGTGGTAACTGACCCTTAACATAGACAAATGTAATGTATTGCGAATACATAGAAAGAAGAATCCTTTATTGTATGATTATATGATAGCGGAACAAACACTGGTAGCAGTTACTTCTGTAAAATATCTGGGAGTATGCGTGCGGAACGATTTGAAGTGGAATGATCATATAAAATTAATTGTTGGTAAGGCGGGTACCAGGTTGAGATTCATTGGGAAGGTCCTTAGAAAATGTAGCCCATCAGCAAAGGAGGTGGCTTACAAAACACTCGTTCGACCTATACTTGAGTATTGCTCATCAGTGTGGGATCCGTACCAGATCGGGTTGACGGAGGAGATATAGAAGATCCAAAGAAGAGTGGCGCGTTTCGTCACAGGGTTATTTGGTAAGCGTGATAGCGTTACGGAGATGTTTAGCAAACTCAAGTGGCAGACTCTGCAAGAGAGGCGCTCTGCATCGCGGTGTAGCTTGCTGTCCAGGTTTCGCGAGGGTGCGTTTCTGGATGAGGTACCGAATATATTGCTTCCACCTACGTATACCTCCGGAGGAGATCACGAATGTAAAATTAGAGTGATTCGAGCGCGCACGGAGGCTTTCCGGCAGTCGTTCTTCCCGCGAACCATACGCGACTGGAACAGGAAAGGGAGGTATAGACAGTGGCACGTAAAGTGCCCTCCGCCACACACCGTTGGGTGGCTTGCGGAGTATGAATGTAGATGTAGATGTAGAATTGTGGTCCCAGCGATTCAGCTCCGACGACGAAGTGAAAGAAGACGTACATAACTTTCTAAACAGCATGGCGGCGAGCTGGTATGACGTGGGCATACAAAAACTGCCGCAGCGTCTACAAAAATGCATCGACAGAAATGGTGATTATGTCGAAAAATAGCTACATGTTCAAGCTGTAAACTGATGTACACCATTGTAGAAATAAACAGGTCTAAGTACTTACAAAAAAAATAGGAGACCTTACTTTTGGGATTACCCTTGTATTTTGTAGATCACAGGAGCAGACCCACGCGCCGCCTTCGTCGTTATTAACGTTTTCCATCGACTGCTTTAAAGAATTATCTACGTAGAACTTACAATTTTTGTATTCTATTCCATGCGTAATGTATTTTCTATAATGATGCTTTTTCTTCATCATGTCTTACTCATTGATCATGATCTTTGCCATTTAATTCAGCTGAGCAGTTAATCCCCTGTTCTACAAAGAAAAAAATTCTTTGGAAGTTTTAGATTTTATAAAAGTAAGATTAATTTCCGTATAGTAATCTCAGTTATTTCGCTTTTCGCAAAATTAACGATACAGGGAAAAAAGTCCACCTGGAGACGCGCGTCGATATTGTTTTTGCAGTTATTAAATGTTCCGTCTTGGTCGCACAAATTTTTCACTTTAATTAAACTCCATGCATGTCGCATTTCGGTGTTTCAGCGTCAAGTAATAAAAAATTTAAAAAAATTCTCCCACAAATATATACACAGTATTTCGCCAGATGTGGAACGTCCTTGTACAAATGTAGCAGCCAAACATTTGTAACATTTGTAAACGCAACAGCCAAACGTTATGTTTGTACAAGAAATACCGTGTAACTACACTACCTGACAAAAAGTGGAGTCCCCGCAAGGGAGGAAGATATGAAATGAAACTTGACGGCTTGAGAGTGTGTGTGATGTTATTTCAATGGTCACAAAACGGAGTCACATTTACAGAGAACTTGGCACAATGAGTCCACTTACCAGTATGACGTTGCATCGCCTCCGGCTTGAATGCATCCACTGCTTCGGTTGGGGATGGCGTCATCAAGCCGCTGTATCCTCTACTGAGCTATACTGACAGCGGAACGATGTTGACGTCCGCATTGTCCCCACACATATTCCATCGGGGACAGATGTGGGGTTTTTGCTGGCCACGGAGGTACCTCAGTATCATGCGGAAAATTCATAGAGACACGTGTCATGTTGGATGAGCAGTGTTCTATTGAAAAATGACACCACGAAACTATCGCACAAGAGAAAAAGCGCGAGAGGACGAAGGATTCAAGTGACGTACCATTATTCCATCAGGGTTTCTTCGATTACTACCATCCGACCTCAAGACATACCCGATGTCTCCCCACACCGTGTTGCCAGGAGAATCACGGCTGTGCCTCAAATGGCTCAAATGGCTCCGAGCACTATGGGACTTAACATCTGTGGTCATCAGTCCCCTAGACTTAGAACTACTTAAACCAAACTAACCTAAGGACATCACACACATCCATGCCCGAGGCAGGATTCGAACCTGCGACTGTAGCAGTCCGGACTGTAGCGCCTAGAACCGCTCGGCCACAGAGGCCTGCCGCTGTGTCTCTCATAGAAAGAAAGGTGCCTCCACCCAAGTCGCCAGCATACTTGCCGACGATGGTCATCCAAGTTAGTGCGGAATTTCGATGCATCGCTGAATACAATACGACGCCATTTGAAAGCTTTATTATTATTGTTATTATTATTATTCAGGTGAAAATTTAATTATGAAAAATTATTATTAAGACAACAGACGTACCGAAATGTATAAAGCTCTATCTCTGACAATATTATCCTTATGTACGTGTACTGGTAGAAGCTGACCTCGGGGAAGATCAGTTTGGATTCCGTAGAAATATTGGAACACGTGAGACAATACTGACCCTACGGCTTATCTTAGAAGAAAGATTAAGGAAAGCCAAACCTACGTTCCTAGCATTTGTAGACTTAGAGAAAGCTTTTGACAATGTTGACTGGAATACTCTCTTTCAAATTCTGAAGGTGACAGGGATAAAATACAGGAAGCAAAAGGCTATTTACAATTAGGACAGAAACCAGATGGCAGTTATAAGAGTCGAGGGACATGAAAGGGAAGCAGTGGTTTGGAAGGGAGTGAGACAGGGTTGTAGCCTCTCCCCGATGTTATTCAATCTGTATATTGAGCAAGCAGTAAAGGAAACAAAAGAAAAATTCGGAGTAGGTATTAAAATCCATGGAGAAGAAATAAAAACTTTGAGGTTGGCCGATGGCATTGTAATTCTGTCAGAGACAGCAAAGGACTTCGAAGAGCAGTTGAATGGAATGGACAGTGTCTTGAAAGGAAGATATAAGATGAACATCAACAAAAGCAAAACAAGGGTAGTGGAATGCAGTCGAATTACGTCGGGTGATGCTGAGGGAATTAGATTAGGAAATGAGACACTTAAAGTAATAAAGGAGTTTTGCTATTTGGGGAGCAAAATAACTGATGATGGTCGATGTAGAGAGGATATAAAATGTAGACTGGCAATGGCAAGGAAATTGTTTCTGAAGAAGAGAAGTTTGTTAACATCGAGTATAGATTTAAGTGTCAGGAAGTCGTTTCTGAAAGTATTTGTATGGAGTGTAGCCATGTATGGAAGTGAAACGTGGACAATAAATAGTTTGGACAAAAAGAGAATAGAAGCTTTCGAAATGTGGTGCTACAGAAGAATGCTGAAGATTAGATGGGTAGATCACATAACTAATGAGGAGGTATTGAATAGAATTGGGGAGAAGAGGAGTTTGTGGCACAATTTGACTAGAAGAAGGGATCGGTTGGTAGGACATGTTCTGAGGCATCAAGGGATCTCAAATTTAGTATCGGAGGGCAGTTTGGAGGGTAAAAATCGTAGAGGGAGACCAAGAGATGAATACACTAAGCAGATTCAGAAGGATGTAGGTTGCAGTAGGTACTGGGAGATGAAGCTTGCACAGGATAGAGTAGCATGGAAAGCTGCATCAAACCAGTCTCAGGACTGAAGACCACAACAAACAACAACCTGTATAATTTTTCTCTAAAATTTGGTAGGCAAACAAGCGAAACGTTATTGTCGTTATCATAAAATCTGATATGTAGCCGTACAACTTGTATTATGAAAACCCTTATTCCGACATGTCAGTATTCAAACATTTTCTGGAACATTCTACTATCGGATATGTCAGTATTCTGAGAGAGAACAAAATAAAACAGAAATTAATTACTCTTCCTTGGAAATAATGAAGAATTAATTCTCTTGTATCTGACTGGATATTTAAAATATGGTGTAACATATTGTAGCAGCTATACTGTAATGCTCCTGCACGCAACACACAACTTACCTCGCCTTGCTGCTACACCAGAATGAATATTCTGCATCCAGCAATATGCTAAATAATTCAAAACAAATACTGCTTTCCATGCAGAGTGCAATTCATGGTCGCATGTCGCAACTACTCACCTCTTTCGTTTTTGTAGAAATTAAATGATCAGAAGGGGCTTTTTCAACAACCCTTAAGCAGTGTAAAAAAGGGAAAGGAATCAATAAAAACACTTAATTTAGTATGTTCCGAAAACTGACGATTCACACATTGACAAAAATTTACTCAGACCTTTCGTTTACTTGGACAGTTTTTTTAGCAAAAATTTTAATTATTCCAAAATTTCTTCAAACAATAGTCTCGTATCTGGTCACATTCAAGATACGAATATTACTTTCAGTGTATGCGTACACAAATCCAACAAAATCCCTCCATTGTGCGAGCAAGCAAAAAAGGTAAATTACCGACAAACTCCTCGATTAATACGGAAACCTCCTCTGGCGTGACTAGTACGGTCAGGGCAGGCTGCGACCTATCCTGATGCGCGGCTTCTCTCCATGCCAGGCTGCGTCCGACTACACAACAGTTCGCTCGCTGCGAGAGCTGTTCATTAAATATCGATACATTGTTATAGTTCTCAAAATATATCGATACACGTCAGCGAGACTTACTGCAAACATATCGATATCGAAATGACAATATCGAGGGCCGATATCTTTATTTTATATTACACTTTTTCGCAATTTTCGTTCAATATTTGAAATTGTAGTAGAATATAATTTTACTTTCACTTTGTGAAGGAGTCTTATTAGTTTTTGAGCTTTCATCACATCCAGTCTTTCTCTTTGGCTGTGTGAAGCAGATGTAGGTGGCACAAACAAAAAATCCGAATGAACGGGGAGGGGGAGAGGGTGACGGTGTGAATGGAATACCAAGATTCCCGATCTGAAGAAACAGCACACCAGTTGCGTGAAAACCAATTTTTGACGCAACTGATGTCCTATTTCTTTACATCAGATTGCTTCAAAAACAGTTACTGAAAATGCTGAGCAAAAATCTGAATCACGAGATTGGTTTCCGCTACGGGCGGAGACGTGTGAATGGAAATGCTGACGTAATCGGCGCTCGGCGCTACCAACAGAGAGTGCAACGTTTAGCTTTACCACTCAATGTTGACACTACAGGCCGGCCTCAGTGGCCGAGCGGTTCTAGGCGCTTCAGTCTGGAACCGCGCGACCACTACGGTCGCAGGTTCGAATCCTGCCTCGGGCATGGATGTGTGTGATGTCCTTAGGTTAGTTAGGTTTAAGCAGTTCTAAGTTCTAGGGGACTGATGACCTCAGTTGTTGAGTCCCATAGTGCTCAGAGCCATTTGAACCATTTTTTGACACTACAGTTGCTAGGTCGCTGGCGTTAGCAGCTTGTGAAAAGCAGGGAAGTGGACATGAAGTGTTTCGGCCGAATTCGACATGTGACGAAACCGAACGACAGACACCTTTTATTGCGCCACTTACATGCAGTTACCAGTCTTACCAAATTGGTTATCGTCAAGCGTGAACGTGCATCGTTTTCTTTTCAATTCTTGCTCTGAGGGGGACTGGCAGGCTGCTAGCTTGTAGATGTACAGAAGATGTAACAATAAATTAGTACTTAAATATACAGCTCTAAAACTGTCAATTTACAATGTGCGCTGATATTTTTATGGGCCAGTACGTCGATATTTTTTTCTTCGATATTTCGATACAGCGATACCTTTCTCTACGTATCGAGGACCGATAGTGACACTTTCTTTGTATCGATGTATCGGATACCCTATATTGTTAAAATTATCAACAGTCCTACTCGATACCACCGAGCGGTTCGCTCGGCCACACCGGCCGGCTTCTGAGTCCGAGATACTATTCTGGAACCACGCGACCGCTACGGTCGCAGCTTCGAATCCTGGCTCGGGCATGGATGTGTGTGATGTCCTTAGGTTGGTTAGGTTTAAGTTGTTCTAAGTTCTAGGGGACTGATAACCTCAGAAGTTAAGTCCCATAGTGCTCAGAGCCATTTGAACCATTTTCGGACCCAGAGTTTGTGTACGCACGCAACAGCACAGTCAATGGCCAACTTTCCAATAAAAGATATGAACGTCCATCTTTCACATCCATCAACAGTCTCATGCTTCTTAGTCACAGCAGCAGTCCATACGCAGTCGTTTGTGTTGCGGTGTTATCGACAGCTTACGCATGGGACGGTAATTCCCTAGTCGGCCTGCTCCTAGTCTCTGGCCAATGGTGAGGGATGACACAGAATGTTGCAAAGAGCCCATTACTTGCTTTCAGACGGCATGCGCAGACGTGAAAGGGTTAGGATGGGCTTGGTGCACAATACGGAGTCTCTTCCTTGTGGAAGTCGCACGTGGTTGACAGGAAGCTGGACGACCAGTCCGGCTGCCCTGAAGTTCCCATGCTGTCCAAAGTCGAACCACTGTCACATCCGAACGCCTCACATTTCCGGATTGTGCACCAGGGGGCGGCGGTTTAAGGGTATCGCAATATCGCAGTCGCCGGCGTTGGGGGGGGGGGGGGGGGGGGTCTGGCGGTGTCCGATCTCCGGAATCATGATGCCTGATACAGTGTTATACTTTAACCCACACATTTGACAGCAAGCAAGTATACGGCGATTTTGAATTTTACTACAAAATTTACAAAGTAAGTTTATACAAATTGAGGGAATCGCAGATTACTATAGCTGTTGCAGTGGCTGTAACGACTGAGCGCTTCATCGTAATTTTTCCTTTTTAAGAAGTAATAGCTGCTGGTTCTAAGCTGCGTTTTCAGATTGCGTGAAACGATGATTAGGTTTTACATTCAAGACAAGCAGCCAGTGAGAACTGTCGTAGAAATAAATTTTATTTATACGCATTCTTAAATTTTGTCTTCATGATCCTTTATCACTGATGACCACACCTAAGTAAGAGTTCACAACAGTTGTTACTTGGTAGTAGTAACTTTTACGTGCATTGTTACAACCATCCAAAATTAGGCATGTAATTTAATAGATTCGGTCTAAGGATAAACAAAACAGGAAAAGCCTACTAAATTGTAAAAAAAATTATTTTAAAAATTTCTAAACTGAATCTTCACTTTTCTCGCTTTTTGAGCAGCACAGACCTTCACCTGTTTCTCCATATCAAACGAATGTGCAATCCGTCATTCCACTGCTACTGCGGCAAGACCTCTTAGCAGCTCGTTGATTATTGAATATAAGAGATTTTACAGAAGGCCACAGCTACTGGCTTGCACAAAAATATTCTTAACGCGTTTGTTGCATATGGAGAAACGTCTTGTAAGTTCATTTCGAACATTTACTGAAGTAGTACCCGTGGTCTAGCGGCAGCGTCTTTGATTCATAATCAGAGCGTCTTCGGTCCCGGATTCAATCCCCGCCGCTACCTAAATTTTGATAAATAATCAGCATTGGCGGCCGAAGGCTTCCGGCATAAGAAGTCAGCCTCATTCTGCCAACGGCCTTGTCAAAGAGGGCGGAGGAGCGGATAGAGGTTCAGGGCACTCTCTTGTCCTAGGGGTGGGAAATTGCCCCTAAAGGCGGAATAATAAGCAATGATCAACGACATGAGGATGCAGAAGGCAATGGAAACCACTGCATTAAAGACACGTAACGTGTATCCACAGGACATGTGGCCTGTAATTGAAGAAGTGTCATGATGATCTCTCCATTGGCAAAAGATTCCGGAATAGTCCCCCACTCGGATCTCCGGGAGGGGACTGCCAAGGGGGAGGTTACCATGAGAAAAAGATTGAATAATCAACGAAAGGATAACGTTCTATGAGTCGGGGCGTGGAAGGTCAGAAGCTTGAACGTGGTAGGGAAACTAGAAAATCTGAAAAGGGAAATGCAAAGGCTCAATCTAGATATAGTAGGGGTCAGTGAAGTGAAGTGGAAGGAAGACAAGGATTTCTGGTCAGATGAGTATCGGGTAATATCAACAGCAGCAGAAAATGGTATAACAGGTGTAGGATTTGTTATGAATAGGAAGGTAGGGCAGAGGGTGTGTTACTGTGAAAAGTTCAGTGACCGGGTTCTTCTAATCAGAATCGACAGCAGACCAACACCTACAACGATAGTTCAGGTATACATGCCGACGTCGCAAGCTGAAGATGAACAGATAGAGAAAGTGTATGAGGATATTGAAAGGGTAATGCAGTATGTAAAGGGGGACGAAAATCTAATAGTCATGGGCGACTGGAATGCAGTTGTAGGGAAAGGAGTAGAAGAAAAGGTTACAGGAGAATATGGGCTTGGCACAAGGAATGAAAGAGGAGAAAGACTAATTGAGTTCTGTAACAAGTTTCAGCTAGTAATAGCGAATACCCTGTTCAAGAACCACAAGAGGAGGAGGTATACTTGGAAAAGGCCGGGAGATACGGGAAGATTTCAACTAGATTACATCATGGTCAGACAGAGATTCCGAAATCAGATACTGGATTATAAGGCGTACCCAGGAGCAGATATAGACTCAGATCACAATATAGTAGTGATGAAGAGTAGGCTGACGTTCAAGACATTAGTCAGGAAGAATCAATACGCAAAGAAGTGGGATACGGAAGTACTAAGGAATGACGAGATACGTTTGAAGTTATCTAACGCTATAGATACAGCAATAAGGAATAGCGCAGTAGGCAGTACAGTTGAAGAGGAATGGACATCTCTAAAAAGAGCCATCACAGAAGTTGGGAAGGAAAACATAGGTTCAAAGAAGGTAGCTGCGAAGAAACCATGGGTAACAGAAGAAATACTTCAGTTGATTGATGAAAGGAGGAAGTACAAACATGTTCCGGGAAAATCAGGAATACAGAAGTACAAGTCGCTGAGGAATGAAATAAATAGGAAGTGCAGGGAAGCTAAGAAGAAATGGCTGCAGGAAAAATGTGAAGACATCGAAAAAGATATGATTGTCGGAAGGACAGACTCAGCATACAGGAAAGTCAAAACAACCTTTGGTGACATTAAAAGCAACGGTGGTAACATTAAGAGTGCAACGGGAATTCCACTGTCAAACGGAGAGGAGAGAGCAGATAGGTGGAAAGAATACATTGAAAGCCTCTATGAGGGTGAAGATTTGTCTGATGTGATAGAAGAAGAAACAGGAGTCGATTTAGAAGAGATAGGGGATCCAGTATTAGAATCGGAATTTAAAAGAGCTTTGGAGGACTTACGGTCAAATAAGGCAGAAGGGATAGATAACATTCCATCAGAATGTCTAAAATCATTGGGGGAAGTGGCAACAAAACGACTATTCACGTTGGTGTGTAGAATATATGCGTCTTGCGACATACCATCTGACTTTCGGAAAAGCATCATCCACACAATTCCGAAGACGGCAAGAGCTGACAAGTGCGAGAATTATCGCACAATCAGCTTAACAGCTCATGCATCGAAGCTGCTTACGAGAATAATCTACAGAAGAATGGAAAAGAAAATTGAGAATGCGCTAGGTGACGATCAGTTTGACTTAGGAAAAGTAAAGGGACGAGAGAGGCAATTCTGACGTTACGGCTAATAATGGAAGCAAGGCTAAAGAAAAATCAAGACACTTTCATAGGATTTGCCGACCTGGAAAAAGCATTCGACAATATAAAATGGTGCAAGCTATTCGAGATTCTGAAAAATGTAGGGGAAAGCTATAAGGAGAGACGGGTCATATACAATACCAAGAGGGAATAATAAGAGTGGACGATCAAGAACGAAGTGCTCGTATTAAGAAGGGTGTAAGACAAGGGTGTAGCCTTTCGCCCCTACTCTTCAATCTGTACATCAAGGAAGCAATGATGGAAATAAAAGAAAGGGTCAGGAGTGGAATTAAAATACAAGGTGAAAGGATATCAATGATACGATTCGCTGATGACATTGCTATCCTGAGTGAAAGTGAAGAAGAATTAAATGATCTGCTGAACGGAATGAACAGTCTAATGAGTACACAGTATGGTTTGAGAGTAAATCGGAGAAAGACGAAGGTAATGAGAAGTAGTAGATACGAGAACAGCGAGAAACTTAACGTCAGGATTGATGGTCACGAAGTCAATGAAGTTAAGGAATTCTGCTACCTAGGCAGTAAAATAACCAATGACGGACGGAGCAAGGAGGACATCAACAGCAGACTCGCTATGGCAAAAAAAGGCATTTCTGGCCAAGAGAAGTCTACTAATATCAAATACCGGCCTTAATTTGAGGAAGAAATTTCTGAGGATGTACGTCTGGAGTACAGCATTGTATGGTAGTGAAACATGGACTGTGGGAAAACCGGAACAGAAGAGAATCGAAGCATTTGAGATGTGGTGCTACAGACGAATGTTGAATATTAGGTGGACTGATAAGGTAAGGAATGAGGAGGTTCTACGCAGAATCGGAGAGGAAAGGAATATGTGGAAAACACAGGATGATAGGACATCTGCTAAGACATGGGGGAATGACTTCCATGGTACTAGAGGGAGCTGTAGAGGGCAAAAACTGTAGAGGAAGACAGAGATTGGAATACGTCAAGCAAATAATTGAGGACGTAGGTTGCAAGTACTACTCTGAGATGAAGAGGTTAGCACAGGAAAGGAATTCGTGACGGGCCACATCAAACGAGTCAGTAGACTGATGACCAAAAAAAAAAAAAAAAAAAAAAAAAAACTGAAGTACTTCCAAACATGTGTCCGCAGTTTGTGGAAGCATAGGTGATAACACCTGAAGAGGTAGAATTTTGTTTCAGTTGTGCAACTTCTGCGTCTAAAGTGGTGGACCCGGTTAGGTTTTTTTTTTTAATTTTTTTAACTTCCCATCGTTGTTGTTTAAGGAAATTAGCTTTGCTGCGACTCGTCCACAGCCGACGATAGCCTGTTGTCTAACAATGTAGATAAAATAAAACGTCGTTTAGTAAAAAATTAATACAAAGCAACCGATATCTAATTTGAAGCAAATAGAATTTGCCCTTCATTAATCTTGAGGTCCAAAGAAGGAAAACAAAAGAAAAGATATTTTCAAAATACGAAGACGCAAAGATAGTAGTAATTTTCTGTTAGCAACGTTAGAGAATAACAGTTCACAGATACAGTTTACATGTATTGCGTCCATGGAGGTAAAACAAGAAGCCGATGTCCGCCATCTTAACTAGCCCAAAACATTAGGTTCACCGCATACATACTCCCCATAGTTCACCACAGTGACACTTCTCCGTGATGTCACTCTGACTGTGTCGTATTACTAGAGCAAATACGCACTCAAGAACAGGAAAACCTTCGAAACTGCCTTCCTGACACTATGTTATTCATGTAAGCTCAGTAATTTTTAGTATTTAAAACAGTTGTCGGGCGCACATGTTTGGGCTCCTTAAAATGACGGCAGGCCCCGCCCACTTTGGCTTCAAAACAACGCACAGCATAAGTCTGTGGTGCCACCTCCCTTCTTGTTTTTACTTCCATGATTGCAATCATGAGCTAAAAAAAGAAGAGAGCTGTCATCATGACGCAAACTTGAAGCTGACGTCCGCCATCTTATGTAGCCCAAAACATTAGTTATTCACCACATTTATGCTTCCATGGTTCACCACGGTCATACGTCCCTGATGTCACTCTGACGTGCCCGTGCACAGTTTCGACCGATGAGCATACCTATCGAGTTTTTTGGTTGTATTCTAAATGGTATCTGCTGCTTTTATTGTGTGGAGACGTAGTTGTTTTATCAAAAATGCCAGCTTGTTTACGGGTGTACTAATCGATCCGATCGTAATGTAAAGTTTAAAAGAATAACACTTCATTCGTAAGTGTCGCCGTTCAAGCAATATTTTCATTTGTATACATGAACTATAGTTGCACTGTTTACTTTTAGTCTTTCCTGTGTTTTTCGTTGCCTTATAAACCGCAAATCTTCGACAGTCGTCTCGTCCCCGCACAACGCACGGCGACGTGACCCCGCTGATTGTTTGTGCAGCATGTCATGCCTTCAATTCCTACCGCCGATAATTATTCATTGTTCTCAATTCCTCCCTCTTTAAATAAAAATAATTCTGGCTATAACAGGCAGAATTGTGTGTGTGTGTGTGTGTGTGTGTGTGTGTGTGTGTGTGTGTGTGTGTGTGTGACTGTATCAGTGTCCTTGTATTGTGTATTAGGTATTGAACCGGGGACCTAGAAGCGATGGAGAGGCTTCGTCCCACCACAGCCCACAGTGGTTCACAACCCCACAACAGGACACAGCAGTCCACCTAGCCCACCGCTGCCCGCCCCACACCGAACCCTGGGTTACTGTGCGATTCGGCTTCCAGTGGATCCCCCCACGCGAACGTTTCATACCAGATGAGTGTAACCCCAAATGTTCGCGTGGTAGTTATGGTGTACGTGTACGTGGAGACCGTGGTTGTGCAGCAATCGTTGACATAGTGTAAATGAGGTGGAATAAGGGGAACCAGCCCGCATTCGCCGAGGCAGATGGAAAACCGCTTTAAAAAACCATCCACATGCTGGCCGGCATACCGGATCTCGACACTAATCCCCCGGGCGGATTAGTGCCGGGGACCTGCACGACTTCCCGTTCGGGAAGCAGCGTGTTAGACCGCGTGGCTAGCGAGGTGGGCTGTGTGTTTGTATCCTTTTTCTTCCTTTGTAAAGAAGACTTGGCCGAAAACGTATGTGAACAGTTTATGTCGTGCCTGAGTAGTAGTCTATCCGCTTCACAGTATTGTTACTCCCTCATCAAGTTTGTTGTAAATAGTCCACTGCACTTTAACAGAAATAATGATGAAGAGAATTACAGTACCATAAGAAATAAATGACATTCATTACACTATATTAAGATTGACTGTAACAAGCAGAAGTTTTGATCACTTGCCCAGTGATATAAAATGCCTGACAGACAGCAAATTAAAATTTGGAACTAAACTGAAAACGCTTCTCTTTGACAAGTCCTCCTATTCCGCAGAAGACTACCGGTTATTGTAATATGTAAGTGGTGTTGGGTAGGAATTACTAACATCTGTCTGTCATGGAGGTATACCTTTTTAACAATGATGCTGACGTAAAATGACTCGTTCCACATCATTATGATTTATCGTGCAAATTATACAGGGAACGTGAAACTAAGTAACTACTGGTATATGACAAAATATGGTATCACCTTACGTACCTTGAAAACCTCAAAATGAAATTGTAATGTAAAATGAAGCAGATGATCAAAGCAGACGTATTTCCCAATTGTGATATGTTTGGTTATTCCTGAAAAATTGACAGTTACTGGCGAGAAATATTCGAGTAAAAGAAGAAAATAGGCTACTGTTGGAAATGTAGTCCTATATATTACACCAATTAGGCTAATATTAGGAAAAAATGACTTACATACCTGTTAAAGGAAAATATCCATTTTACGGGATCTCATCAAATTTATAGTACTGCTCAGTGCTGGAACATATTTAAATAATTATATCGGTTTTTTTTTTACCCTGTAAATCGCTGTTTTGGTCACACTCTGAATGAGGCCTCATAGTTAAGAGCTCAAAATGGGAATATGCGTCCACTACAGTGAAATTAACGCACTGACAATCTAACAAAACAAGAACTTTATCTGCACGGAGTTTTACGTCTATGCAGTTCTGTTTCTTTGACATTTCAATAATCGTTCACTTTCTTTACATGCACAAGACGCAATGGCACGCCTTGCTTCTTTCCACATTGCACGAGCCCACGGGCTAACAAAGAACACACGTAGGTAAGTTTTTTTGAAAACGTAAACATTAAAATTGTTGTGCATACGAGTTAAAGTTGAAAATGTAACGAACAAGAAGTAGTACCAGTAAGCAAACAAGCATTGGTTTCGCAGTTCCAGCTTCATTTGCTATCGATACAAGTACAGCAAAAGTGGAATTAAATGGATTATGAAACCATGCTTTTCACACCACTTCTTTTCTTCTTGGTTTTCTAAATATGTCAACAAAAAAGAGGCCACATGTGTCGTAACACTATAGCAAATACACATTAAAGAACAGAAAAACGTTCGATATTCCCTTCCTGACACTATGTTATTAACGCAAGCACTGTAATTTTTATTATTTAAATCAGTTGTTGCATGCACGCGCCACAGATAATGAACAAGAAGCAATCGTAAACAGTACGCTGCTAATGTTTTGGGCTTTTTAAGATGGCGGCACGCCCTGGCCACTCTGGCTTCAAAACAGCTTGCAGTGAAAGTCTATAGCGCCATCTCCGTTCCGTTTTAACCTTCACGATTGCATCTATCTAGACTATAATAACACAGTCTACTAAATACAGTTACGACACTGTCTGGTGCGAAAGTTGATATGGTCTGACAGTTAGAGCGACACTGACGCCCCAATCAATGAGAAAGAAGTCACATTCGTTGTAAGAATAATGTTTGTTTTTAATTGTTTCCACTTAATATGCGGAATACTGATTATATTTTTGCGTTCCACGTGTTAGTGAGTTACCAGGGACATGAATTATTGTGAAATACATGTAAATACAGCCCAATCACACTGATTCAGTGACATAAGCTACAACTCATTCAAGAAGAATTACTTTCGAATATGTCCATATTTCCAGATTATTCCGCTAAAAGCAAGACAATATAAACACATTTCATGCATGAGAAGAGTATATTCCTGTTGGTGGATGCTGAAGGCACTTTCCTCGACACTTAAAAATGTTTCATGGAGTCCAATGATTCACCCTTTCTTACACTTCACTAGACTTTCTAATAGATGAATGTTTTTGTAAATACACTCCTGGAAATGGAAAAAAGAACACATTGACACCGGTGTGTCAGACCCACCATACTTGCTCCGGACACTGCGAGAGGGCTGTACAAGCAATGATCACACGCACGGCACAGCGGACACACCAGGAACCGCGGTGTTGGCCGTCGAATGGCGCTAGCTGCGCAGCATTTGTGCACCGCCGCCGTCAGTGTCAGCCAGTTTGCCGTGGCATACGGAGCTCCATCGCAGTCTTTAACACTGGTAGCATGCCGCGACAGCGTGGACGTGAACCGTATGTGCAGTTGACGGACTTTGAGCGAGGGCGTATAGTGGGCATGCGGGAGGCCGGGTGGACGTACCGCCGAATTGCTCAACACGTGGGGCGTGAGGTCTCCACAGTACATCGATGTTGACGCCAGTGGTCGGCGGAAGGTGCACGTGCCCGTCGACCTGGGACCGGACCGCAGCGACGCACGGATGCACGCCAAGACCGTAGGATCCTACGCAGTGCCGTAGGGGACCGCACCGCCACTTCCCAGCAAATTAGGGACACTGTTGCTCCTGGGGTATCGGCGAGGACCATTCGCAACCGTCTCCATGAAGCTGGGCTACGGTCCCGCACACCGTTAGGCCGTCTTCCGCTCACGCCCCAACATCGTGCAGCCCGCCTCCAGTGGTGTCGCGACAGGCGTGAATGGAGGGACGAATGGAGACGTGTCGTCTTCAGCGATGAGAGTCGCTTCTGCCTTGGTGCCAATGATGATCGTATGCGTGTTTGGCGCCGTGCAGGTGAGCGCCACAATCAGGACTGCATACGACCGAGGCACACAGGGCCAACACCCGGCATCATGGTGTGGGGAGCGATCTCCTACACTGGCCGTACACCACTGGTGATCGTCGAGGGGACACTGAATAGTGCACGGTACATCCAAACCGTCATCGAACCCATCGTTCTACCATTCCTAGACCGGCACGGGAACTTGCTGTTCCAACAGGACAATGCACGTCCGCATGTATCCCGTGCCACCCAACGTGCTCTAGAAGGTGTAAGTCAACTACCCTGGCCAGCAAGATCTCCGGATCTGTCCCCCATTGAGCATGTTTGGGACTGGATGAAGCGTCGTCTCACGCGGTCTGCACGTCCAGCACGAACGCTGGTCCAACTGAGGCGCCAGGTGGAAATGGCATGGCAAGCCGTTCCACAGGACTACATCCAGCATCTCTACGATCGTCTCCATGGGAGAATAGCAGCCTGCATTGCTGCGAAAGGTGGATATACACTGTACTAGTGCCGACATTGTGCATGCTCTCTTGCCTGTGTATATGTGCCTGTGGTTCTGTCAGTGTGATCATGTGATGTATCTGACCCCAGGAATGTGTCAATAAAGTTTCCCCTTCCTGGGGCAATGAATTCACGGTGTTCTTATTTCAATTTCCAGGAGTGTATAATTACTTCTGCTTCGAACGGGAATGTGTTGAATATTCTTGCCGTTTGTGGCTCAGACTGTGGAACTGGTTTCTCCTATTTTAGAAAGACTTTTATTGCTTTCAACGATTTACTATCACGTCTGTGTGGTTTTCCCTTAAGTTAAAGTTGTGGTGGCTTATTTAATACGTTGAATAATGTAGGTTTTGCATTCGGTATAGGTTTCCCACGTCCCACGCTCACTGATTTGACTGAAACTGTAGCGACAAAACTTTGCTTTGTTGGATAGATAAACGACGTCTTTCTGTAAAGGGTCATATCTTCTCGTGTTCACTAGCAATTTTTTGTTATTTAATTAAACCGACATTATTCAGTAACGGCCTGTACGCTACAAGAGAATCATAAATAAACTGTCCTGTAATGGACCGTCTCTTACCTCCCAAGGTCCTTAGAAAACTAAATTTGGTGTAATTTTTTAGGTGCTGTCGATTTTTATGGCACTACATACACAGCCTACTGTAAAAACTATGTTATAAATTAGTACAAACCTTAATATACGCATTCATCTGATATCGTATTCAGAAATGTCGTTTGCTGGGCGCTTGGGGCGCTGCTATCGCTGAGGGCATCAAAAACGAGATGGAGTGTCGCGTCTGTTATGTTAGACTGTGACAATAATCTCTTAAACCCTATTTGATAGAAACAAAAAAGGTAGAAAATAATTAATTAGTATTGTTGACGAAGGATATATTTGAAAGTAATTTTCATAATAGGAAAAGAAATAAAGAAAACTATCTGCTTGAAATTAATAAATAATAACGAGAGGACTAACACTATACTTCTGACTTGACGGTTAATTTGATCTTTGCTTGAAGATGAAAAATTTATACGACAAAAGAAAGAAGGTTTGCAGCTACTACGCATATTTCGATCAACTGTAAGTAAAATAAGCTTTCTTATCATAAGCTTTGTTATCGCTAGGTTGGCCCAAATATTCAACATTTTCACCGTAGAGACACAGGAGATAAAACTGTAGCAAGTGTTAATAAAAGTTATTAATATTAATTAACGCAAGTCGACCATGCAGTAGAGGTTCAACTGCACATAGTTACATGATTATATTATTCGGCAAACGAAGTTGACACTCGGCGCGGTGGCTGATGGGAGCGACTGTAAATGGAAAACGCATTTATGGTCTCTTGTATCCGCTATGTGCCGAGTGTCAACTTAGTTTGCGCGATTATTAAGTGAACTATAAAGAACCACGTATCCATCAACGTATGTTATAATTGAATTATTAGTTAAGAAGAAGAATTTACACTTTAATGATACAGTAACTGAATGAAGTGTCAATAAAATGCGAATTACGAGTTAATAAATTTCAACATTACTAGCTTAGCAGACCAAGGTATTTACGTGTTAAGAGAAAACATCAAGTTATATTAATTTCTCAGAATTATTTTGCAAAAATACCGGAGAATTTTCATAATTGTATTTAGGTATTAATTGAAAGATATACTATAGGTGTTTCTAAACGTATAAAAAAGGACTTGTATCAGTTATTAGTACCTGAGGCTGCACTGAAAGCCGTGCGGGGTAGCCGCACGGTTTAAGGCGCCTTGCCACGGTTCGCGCGGCTCGTTCCGTCGGAGGTTCGAGATCTCCCTCGGTCATGGGTGTGTTTGTTGTTCTTAGCATAAGTTAAAGTTAGATTAAGTAGTGCATAAGCCTAGGGACCGATGACCTCAGCAGTTTGGTCCTATAGGAACTTACCACAAATTTCCAAAATTTCTGCACTGAAGGAAATTTTCGATTTATTGTTAGTAATTCAAACACTTATACGCAACATATATCTTTGTATTAGGTATACGTCACTCATTTGCCAAATTGCGTAAAGTTGCATGTAAATACATAATTAAAACGTCTACTGCAAAGAAGTAATATATGATCGATACTAGCAGAACTTCTACTCACCATTTTCGCAGATATTCCAGATAGGAATATGTACAGGAGGTGTTCAGTATATGTAGTTCTGACCGTGACCAGGATTATTTTTTTTTTTTTTTAGCCACAGTTTGTGAAGTACGAGTGTATTGTGCGAGCTATTACTTTGTGGGACGGTGTACAGAATTTTGACCGCCTCGGTAATCTATAATGGAGGTACAGCTGTTCTGATATTGTTAACATTCTCAGGAGTGTCCTTGGGGACGGATTACGTGTACCAATATCATTAATATTATTCTGTCACAGTACAATGACTTCTCGCCCAAAAAGATCACCATATTCTTGTTACAGGAAAATGTTGTATTTTTGAACTAGTTTCGGTTGACTGACCATTTCCTAGCAAACTGAAATACAGCTACATTTTCATTTACATCTACACTCTAAAAGCCGCCTTATGGTGCAAGGGGAGGGTACTTTGGGACACAGCCCCCCCCCCCCCCCTCTTGTCCCAGCCAGTCCCCAATGGTAAGCGGGAAGAACGATTGTTGGTAAGCCTGTGTGTGATCACAGATGACTATAATTTTAATGAATAGTCTTTTCGGTGACTAGACATTCACTACCGGTCAAAAGTGTTCGACCACTTACCACAACTATACTTTGTGGTTAAAACAAGGATTTTATTGTGAATAGTGTATCACATCCCCATTCTGATAATAAAATAGATATAAGCATGTAAAGACTAAGCGCTTTGTTGTGCACTTGACTCGTTCGATTAGAGGGACGTTGATGAGTATCCACATCAACACTGACGTACCTTTAACTAAGACGGATAATAGGCCTCATTCCATCAGCTATCCCTGTAGCAATCACTTCACATTAGTTTACAGTACATGCTGCGCATCTAGCAGTGTGTTTGTATTCCTGACCAAGTCCGTACCGTATTACCTCCTAATGGGATGGAAACAGGAGAATGGGATTGAAAAACGTGCTACAATTGTAGCTCTGCAGCGCGAAGGCTATTCTAGTAAGAGCGCAGTAACAAAAGTTGGCATGGCTATTTTTTTAAGACACCAGTCTTGTAACTCGTTTTATCCAGCCCACCACGAATTCCTCTCACGTGCCAACCTCTTCATCTCAGAGTAGCACCAGCAACCTACATCCTTAATTATTTGCTGGATATAATCCAATCTCCGTTTTCCTCTACAGTTTTCACCCTGTACAGTTCCTCTAGTACCATGGAGGTTACTCGACGATGTCTTAACAGATGTCACACCATCCTGTCCCTCCTCCTGGTCAGTGTTTTCCATACACTCCTTTCCTCATTCCACTCCTTTCCTCACTCCACTTAATTTCCAACATTCTTCTGTAGCACCACATCTCAAATGCTTCGATTCTCTCCTTTTCCGGTTTTCCCACAGTCCTTGTTTCACTTCTGTACAACGCTGTGCTCCAAACGCACATTCTCTTAAATTTCTTCCTCAAATTAAGGCTTTTGGCCCATGTTTGATACTAGTATATTTCTCTCGGCCAAGAATGCCCTTCTAGCCAAGTGCTAGTTTGCTTTTTATGTCCTCCCTGGTCGCTTCGTCTTGGGTTATTTTGCTGCCTAGTTAGCAGAATTATTTACTTTCATCTACTTCGTCATCACTAATCGCCGGCCAGTGTGGCCGAGCAGCTCTAGGTGCTTCAGTCTGGAACCGCGCGACCGCTACGGTCGCAGGTTCGAATCCTGCCTCGGGCATGGATGTGTGTGATGTTCTTAGGTTAGTTAGGCTTAAGTAGTTCTAAGTTCTAGGGGACTGATTACCTCAGATGTTGATTCCCATAGTGCTCACAGCCATCGCTAATCCTGGCATTAAGTTTCTCGCTGTTCTCATTTGTGCTACTCCTCATTACTTTCGTCTTTCTTCGATTTACTCTCAATCCATATTCTGTACTCATTAAACTGTTCATTCCATTCAACAAATCCTACAATTCTTCTTCACTTTCATTGAAGACAGCAATGTCATCAGCGAATATTAACATTGGTATCCTTTCACCTTGAATTTGAATCGCAATTTTGAACCTCCCTTTTATTTCCGTTATTGCTTCTTCGGTGCATAAATTGAACAGTAGGGGCGAAAGACTACATCCCTGACTTTCATCCTTTGATCCGAGCACCTCGTTCTTGGTCTTCCAATCTTATTGTTCCTTCTTAGTTCTCGTACATAATGTATATTACCTGTCTTTCCCTATAGTTCACTCCTATTTGTAACACAATTTCCATGTCGAGGAATGTTACGAACATGTCTTTATTTTTTTCTTTAGTCTCGCTTCCATTATAAAGCGCAACGTCAGGAATGCCTCTCTCTCTCTCTCTCTCTCTCTCTCTCTCTCTCTCTCTCTCTCTCTCTGGTGCCTTTACCTTTCCTAAGGCCAAGCTGATCATCTAACAGATCCTCAATTTTCATTTCCATTCTTATGTATATTATTGGATTTATGAGTTGTTATGTTATTGTGCGATAATTCTCGCACCTGTTAGCTCTTACTGTCTTCGGAATTGTGTGGATGATGTTTTTCCGAAAGTCTGATGGTACGTCGCCAGTCTTATACATTCTGCGCACCAACGTAAATAGTAATTTCATTGCCACTTCTCCCAGTTATTTTAGAAGGTCCGATGGAGTGCTATTAAACCGGGCTGCCTTATTTGACCTCAAGTCTTCCAAAGCTGTTTTACAAAAATGGTTCAAATGGCTCTGAGCACTATGGGACTTAATAGCTGTGGTCATCAGTCCCCTAGAACTTAGAACTACTTAAACCTAACTAACCTAAGGACATCACACACATCCATGCCCGAGGCAGGATTCGAACCTGCGACCGTAGCAGTCGCGCGGTTCCGGACTGCGCGCCTAGAACCGCGAGATCACCGCGGCCGGCCAGCTGTTTTACATTTTGATATACTGCACCCCTATCTCTTCCCTGTTGACTCCTGTTTTTTCTTCTATTACGTCATCAGACAAGTTCTCCCCCGCGTAGAGGCCTTCAGTGTACTCTTTCCATCTATCTGCTTTCTTCTCTGTATTTAACAGGGGCATACCCATTGCATTCTTAATGCTTTTGACTTTTCTGTATGCTGAGTAAGTCCTGCTGACAATCATTTCTTTTTCGATTTCTTCACTTCTTTCCTGCAGCCATTTCTCCTTAGCTTCCCTACAGTTTTTATTTCTTTCAGTCATTTGCAACTCAGTGGCTGTTTATTATTTCTTGACGAAGATTCGTAAATGACTTGTATTTCTATACTCCTTAATTTCCCTGAACGTTTTTATTCTTCCTTCTTTCTTCGATCAACTGAAGTAGTTCTTCTGTTACCCACCGTTTCTTCGCAGTTAACTTCCTTGTACCTATGTTTTTCTTTTTTTAGAAATCGCCATTCATCTTCATCTGAACTGCCTAGTGAGCTATTCATTATCGCAGCATCTGCAGCCTCAGAGAACTTCAAGCGGATCTCTTAATTCTCCAGTACTTCTGTATCACACTATTTTGTGCATCGATTCTTCCAGACTACTTTCTTAAACTTCAGCCTACGCTACAGACGTGTTTACATTGCGTTGGTTCAAGCAAAATGGTAACAGTGTGTTTCGGTATCTGGAAGACCCCGAGCAACATCATACAGGGAACATGAGTTCGTACGTGTGCAAAGTAAACCGTCAGTGAACTCGTACTGCACCTGAAATTCGAGAGGAAGTAAATAATATGCGTGCACCTCCAATAACCGCCTCAGCAGTGCAACTGGTTCTTCGTACACAAGGTTTAAAGGAGTGCGTAGAGACTAGAATGCCTTTATTAAGCAAACAAAGTAATGTGACAAGATTGCAATAGGCTTAGAAATATAACAACTGGAGTGTGCTGTAAGGGTTCAAAGTGTCATTCCGACGAATCTGAGGTATGTTGAAGCCATATTCGAATGTTTGTTCATGGACTCCGTGGAGAAAGTGTGAAGAGTCAGTGTGTCACATCAATGGTGTACCATGGTGGAGGGTCGTTCATGGTACGAGGCTGTTTTGCTGATGATGAAGTCGGTGATCTAGTGAGAATCAGTGGAACATTAAGGAAGGTGTGATGCCACAGGAGACACAGGAGATGTATTGGCCATGAGTTTGTTCTGCAGCAGGATAGTGATCCCAAACATGCATCTAATGGTGCGTCAATAAAAGAGAGAATTGTGGGAAACTGAAGAAGTCAGTCATCTGACTAAAATACCATTGCACTCTTATATGATGAACTTGACAGGGAGGTCAGAAAACTGAGGTCATCTGGTGTTGATCAATAGAATAAATTAGAGACGTACTGGACTGCAGTATCTGCAAAAACACTACAAAATCTTTCCACAGAGTGGCAGGAGTTTGTGCAGCTTTTCTGAGGGCAAAGCGTGGATACTTCGAAGAGGCTAAAATCTTTTGCGTTATTGTACTGTACTTCGTGACTGAGAGAGAAAGTATTTATTTTGTTGACCTGTTTGGTTTAGGCGATGCCTTTGTAGATTTTAGTTTTTATCATGGCTGATCGAAAACTTTTGACCGGCAGTGTATGAGACAGCAGGACATCGGTTGACGCTTTTTAGAAACGTATACTCTTGGAACTTTAACAGCAAATCACATCTTGGTGGCCGGCCGGTGTGTCCGTGCGGTTCTAGGCGCTTCAGTCTGGAACCGCGTGACCGCTACGGTCGCAGGTTCGCATCCTGCCACGGGCATGGATGTGTGTGATGTCCTTAGGTTAGTTAGGTTTAAGTAGTTCTAAGTTCTAGGGGACTGATGACCACAGATGTTAAGTCCCATAGTGCTCAGAGCCATTTGAACCATTTTTTGAACATCTTGGTGCACATCTAACTTGCAGTGTCTTCCACTTCAGATGGCTGATCATCTCCATGACGTTTTCGCGATTACTGACCGAACCCATGAAGAAACGCGCTGCTCTTCTTTGGCTGTTCACCGTTTTCTCTAACAATTGTATCTCGTTCGGATCCCAGACTTCCGAGCAATAATAAAGTGTTGATTGAACAAAGTTTCTGTAAGCTGATTTTTTTTGCGGCTAGTACCAACTTTCCAATAGTTTTCCCACTGAGGTAATAAGCTTGCATCTGCCTTTCCAGAGTGTAGTTTCATGTAGTCGTTCCAATTTAAATCGCTCCTTACGGATACTTCTACATACTTGATAGCTGTGATTACTTACAGTGACTGTTCAGTAATTATACAAAAAGGAGTATTTCCACCTACTTCTCTCCGGAACGTTGCATTTTGTTCATCTCCGCAGCTCAGTGGTTAGCGTGTCTCGGGGACCCATGTTCGATTCCAGGCACCGCCAGAAATTTTTCCTCACTGGGAGGACTGGTATGGCGCGCAGTGCTAACTGAGGAGCTGCTTGAGTGAGAAGTAGCGGTTCCAACGTTAAGAAGGACGGGCCGGCCGCTGTGGCCGAGCGGTTCTAGGCGCTTCCGTCCGGAACCGCGCTGATGCTACGGTTCGAATCCTGCCTCGGACATGGATGTGTGTGATGTCCTCAGGTTAGATAGGTTTAAGCAGTTCTAAGTCTAGGGGCTGATGACCTCAGATGTTAAGTCCCTTAGTGCTTAGAGCCATTTGAACCATTTTAAGAAAGACGACAACGGTTGGGAGAGCAGTGTGCTGACTATGGATGGGAAAAACCGAAAATTAAAACCGATTCGTTATTTTAGTTCTGAATAACCGGTATTTTTCGGTATTTGTTTGCTCTCGGTTTTCAAATAAGACTTCTTTTTAAAAAAGTAATATTATTTTGTAAAATTTCAATTGCTTTGAAATGTTGGTTTATTACAGAAACTGGGAAAAGCGAGCAGCTTTGTTTTCATAACAACGCCTACAGTTAGAAACCAGCAACTAACACACTTAAGAGTCGCACTGTAGTGCAGAGACAATAATGCACCTGTTACTTTGTAGCGCGGCCTATTAGATGGCAGGCATGTACGTAAACTGTGCAAGACTTGCCCCTACCGGGCGTATACTGTAGTTTCCCGCTGTAGTCCTCCGACATCAGTTATATTCTAGAATGATACCATCCCTCGTTTGGAAGTACTTTACGAACTGCGAAATCAACGAACTGCAATGCTGCATTTTGTTTTAAAAGATTAAAAACTGGAGGAAGCACAAGAAACTTGCGACGTCATGCAAGGGGAAAACATGAGCGACATTCCTTGGAAGAGAAGATAAACTTCATTGACATGCCGTCTTTCAGGAGTGCTAGTTCTGCAAGGTTCGCAGCAGAGCTTCTGTAAAGTTTGGAAAGTACGAGACGAGGCACTGACAGAAGTAAAGCTGTGAGGACAGGGCGTGAGTCAGATGGTAGAGCACTTGCCCGCGAAAGGCAAAGGTCCTGAGTTCGAGTCTCGGTCCGGCACACAGTTTTAATCTGCCAGAAAGTTTCATATGAGCGCACACTGCGCTGCAGAGTGAAAATCTCATTCTGGAAACATACCCCAGGCTGTGGCTAAGCCATGTCTCCGTAATATCCTTTCTTTCAGGAGTGCTAGTTCTTGCAAGGTTCACAGGAGAGCTTCTGTAAAGTTTGGAAAGTAGGAGACGAGGTACTGGCAGAAGTAAAGCTGTGAGGACAGGACATGAGTCGTGTTTGGGTAGCTCAGATGGTGCCGGCACGGTAGCTCAGCGTGTTCGGTCAGAGAGCTAGTTGGCTTCTGTAATAAAAAACTGAGTGGAAGGATCAACAAAACGAACTTTACTGGATGTCATGTGACGTCCGCAACGAACAAACACATCGATCGACAACGAAAAAAATAAAAAAAAAGATGGTAGAGCACTTGCCCGTGAAAGGCAAAGGTCCCGAGTTCGAGTCTCGGTCCGGCACACAGTTTTAATCTGCCAGGAAGTTTCATATCAGCGCACACTCTGCTGCAGAGTGAAAATCTCATTCCGGATGCCTATAATTTCACGGACTTGCTATAAACTTGTCAGATCGCTGAAGTTAAGCGTTTTCGGGTTTGAATGGGTCTGCCTAGTACTATTGGCAAGCGGAGTGCCCTCAGCTCTAGAGAGGCCATTTGAGGAGCTACTTGCTGAGAAATAATGTCTCTGGTCACGAAAACTGACAATGGCCAGTAGAGCAGTGTGCTGACCACATGCCCCTCGGTATTCGCATCCGGTGACGCCTAAGGGCTGAGGATGATATGGCGGTGGTCAGTGCCGTTGGGCCTTCGTTTGTTTGTTCAGAGTGAAGGGTGAATAGTTGATACCATCCAAAAGTGAAGGTGCAAGCAAATCATCAACTTGTGAGCTGTCGCTCCCTCTGTCGCCACACCTATCTCCTTCACTTTCATCTTTTCTGGAGACAATGAGACAGATTTCTGCCATAGCCGTAATCCCTATCGATGGAGATCTCATACTCTTTCATCTTCATTGGAATGTTTCAGTCTTAGTTCCAAATCTACACTTATTACTGAATCTAATAGAAACAAAAAAAAACGAAAAATTAGTTATTTCCGAAACTGTTACTTTGGACAGTTTTTACAGCTGCATTGAACTGAAGACGAAAAGAACCTGTGTAACTGAAGACCAATTGTTTCAGTGATAACCGCCATCCCTGCCTGATGACCCGACGCCCCTCCGTACTGCATCCAGCGACGCCATCGGCATAGGACAACATGGCGGTCAGTCGGTGCCGATTGGCCCATCAGTGTCAAAACGTGTAGCTAGATTAGCTTACGTTACATCTATGTTGAGAAGCAACTACCAACCCCTGCACCAAATGTTGATCTTGTGCAGGTACTCCTGCATTACGCTACAGCGTTATACGCTACACCAAGAAGAAATGCAGATGATAAACGGGTATTCATTGGACAAATATATTATACTAGAACTGACATGCGATTACATTTTCACGCAGTTTGGGTGCATAGATCCTGAGAAATCAGGACCCAGAACAACCACCTCTGGCAGTAATAACGGTCTTGATACGACTGGGCATTGAGTCAAACAGAGCTTGGATTGCGTGTACAGGTACAGCTGCCCATGCAGCTTCTACACGATACCACAGTTCATCAAGAGTAGTGACTGTCGTATTGTGACGAGCCAGTTGCTCGACCACAATTGACCAGACGTTTTCAATTGGTGAGAGATCTGGAGAAGGTGCTGGCCAGGGCGGCAGTCGAACGTTTTCTGTATCCACAAAGGCCCGTACAGGACCTGCAACATGCGGTAGCGCATTATCCCGCTGAAATGTAGGGTTTCGCAGAGATCGAGTGAAGGGTAGAGCCACGGGTCGTAACACATCTGAAGTGCAGCGTCCACTGTTCAAAGTGCCGTCAATGAGAACAAGAGGTGACCGAGACGTGTAACCAATGGCACCCCATACCATCACGCCGGGTGATACGCCAGTATGGCGATGACGAATACACGCTTCTAATGTGCGTTCACCGCGATGTCGCCAAACACGGATGCGACCATCATGATGCTGTAAACAGAACCTGGATTCATCCGAAAAAATGACGTTTTGCCATTCGTGCACCCAGGTTCGTCGTTGAGTACACCCTCGCATGCTCTCCTGTCTGTGATGCAGCGTCATGGGTAGCCGCTACCATGGTATCCGAGCTGACAGTCCACGCTGCTGCAAACTTCGTCGAACTGTTCGTGCACATGGTGGTTGTTTTGCAAACGTCCCCAACTGTTGACTCAGGGATCGAGACGTAGCTGGAAGATCCGTTACAGCCATGCGGATAAGATGCCTGTCATCTCGACTGCTAGTGATACGAGGCCGTTGGGATCCAGCACGGCGTTCCGTATTACCCTCCTGAACCCACCGATTCCATATTCTGCTAACAGTCATTGAATCTCGACCAACGCGAGCAGCAATGTCGGGATACGATAAACCGCAATCGCAATAGGCTACAATCCTACCTTTATGAAAGTCGGAAACGGGACGGTACGCATTTCTCCTCCTTACACGAGGCATCACAACAACGTTTCACCAGGCAACGCCGGTCAACTGCTGTTTGTGTATGAGAAATCGGTTGGAAACTTCTCGCATGTCAGCACGTTGTAGGTGTCGCCACCGGCGTCAACCTTGTGTGAATCCTCTGAAAAGGTAATCATTTGCATATCACAGTATCTTCTTCCTGTCGGTTAAATTTCGTAGCGCGTAATCTTCGTTGTGCAGCAATTTTAATGGCCAGTAGTGTAGCTTTTCGAGTTCTCCTTATATAACAACATCATCTGCGAACATCCTCATAGAGTTTTCGGTGTTATCCACTAGGTCACTGAAGTATATTGTGACCACTAATGACAAAAAATTTCAGTCAATGTGTTTATATTTTTACATTGGTCGGTTTCCAGATTTCTCACATGATTTTTGGAGTACGAAGTAGCACGAAATCCTAGATAATCGCAAGCCTTGTTTAAAACATAACACTTTTCAGCTTCTTTCCCATGTGGAAAAATGTCGGATTTCCCGAACGCGTGCGCAAACGATTGAATGAAGCAACAAAATCCACATTTTCTCGCTCGCACAAATAGCCAGTCTGCAGACCCGTCTTCACAGTCGTAGTGCTATGAAATTCTGATAATGCTGAGTGCACACTATGATTTTAATGTGTGTTAGCTATGTTGTTAAAGTTTTCAGAGATTTTTGCTATTATAGTTCTTAAATCACTTGCATGATACATGTTCTTCTCAAATTTTCGGACGAAAGCTTTTCAAATGCTGTATCTCCCTTAATCCATTTTTTTGGAAATTATGCTAAAACGATGTGCTAAGCACTGACCATCATTATTATATTCAAATATTTTGATATTATTATTATCGTAGACATATGTAGCACGTTAAAATATGGTTGACCGCAAGGTATTTCCTTCGGTGTGGGTCGAGAAGGTAACATAATATGATACCCCCTCCCCTAAAACAACTGCATCCCGGAAGCGCGCCTGGGTAATGGAGCTATAACGCTCCGTTGGGGTACACCCGAGGTTACTTTTACATCTCAAGGTTTCTCTTCAAAGGTGGCTACACTGAGTCACAGCGACAGAGACTGCGCCAAAGAGTATTATTCCGCCGCCTCCACTGGCGCAGTAGTTGTTCAGAGAATGTCGAGGGCAGTTGTAGTTCAGAGGTTTCCGTGGGCAGTACTTGTTGAGAGGCTGTCGAGAGCAGCACTAGTTGAGAGCATGTCGTGTGCAGTTATTGTTCTGCTGGGCGAGAGAGTAGATGCTGTTCGGTTGGTGTAATGTATAGATGGAAGATGTTGCAATGATCACAGTGTATTTTTCGTCAATATATATGGAGGTAACAAAAATTTTTTTATTTCAGATTTCCTAAATAACAATGCCTCTTGGTCACAGGTTCAGTCAACAAAGCATCTGGCTCGTGTTCATGTACTAGACTATAATTATGGTTTCTATGTGCAATTATAGTATTTCTGGCTTTTTCAATCAGTTCACTGCAAATGGTGTTTAAAATTTCTCGTCGTATTGAGGAAGAACCGTGCCAGATACGTGTACGTTGAATCACATTTACACACATAGAACAGTTACACTTGTGCTTTGTTGTTTCGTAGCTTTTATAGTTGCTGGGGACTTAATTAATCAATTATGTTAACGGAAATTTCCTTTCATTCTTTATTGTTATTTTATGCAGTCAGATTGCGTACTAATATTACTCAGGGCCAACCGGTTACGAGACTTCGTAACCGGATACACAGCTACTAAAATTATTGCATTTTCATCATTCTTATAATTAAGCCCCCATGCACTCTTTTAAGAAGAGATTTTCCAGGATTTCTTCAATCTAATGACAAAGTTGGTCTGATATTCCGAATGCTCTTATTTTGTTCACTAGATAACTGCAGAAAAGCTGAAAATCACATGTAACACAATAATTGGGTGCTAAATAAAACAAAGCTCTACAATTCTATTACTGTTACAAATACCCATAACCGTAATCGCTATATGGAGCACACAGAATTTGACAACAACTAGGTCTCTGAAAAAATCTGTATGTAAACGTGAAATGAGATCGGTCGGACATGTGGAGGATATCTGTGACCTTTGTATCGGATTAGATTATGTAAGTCGATGACTTGGTCACAAGCTTTTTTTAAAAAAAATTGATTACCGTTTTCGACTCTGCAGCCATCATCGAACGCTTATATGTTGCTCGAAAGCATGTGACCAAGAAATTGACGTATATAATCTAATCCGTATGTATACGGTTATTGTTTTTGAATGTTTGTTATTCGATATTTATTTCTGCACTACTTTCTTGCATTTCGTACATAATTGATTATGTTTCATAGGTTTGGCAGAACCTAGGTTAACTTAAAATAGCACTATGCGGAGGTTTCTGAGGTAACATATCATCCTCGTTCGTTGTACTACGTGCCATGCTTTCCTTAAGACTGGTGATATCATGGATGACTGATCTGGATTGGATTTTTCCAACGTAGATACTTCGCGCGTCTCCGTCGGCTTCTTTAGAGTGAATAAATGCTAATTCTGAGCGACCACGAGAGCTGCTAACGCCAAAGTCATCCTGCGACCTAATAAAACAACAGCTCTTTAGATCACAGTTACCAACAGTTCTTCTGGAGAATCTTTGACATAACTACAACGTCACGTATTTTGGTCGTCTAGTTTTACATCTTATGCTGCAGTTTATAGCAATATATTTATTTACCGTGAATATAAAATCACATTCTAAGGTAGTGTTGTACTCCAGGAGTTTCCCTCTTCTGCACAGTGTCTTCCGTAATTTTAGATTAATCAGAGTTACCTTCTTGGTGGTTTTTTCTGTGGTATTCCTAGATTTCACTTTTTATAGCTCTAGGTTCTGACTAGTTTATTATCATGTTTCAGCAGTTGCTTTTCTTTCTTAATATCTTAGAAGATTTTTAATCTGTGCTGAATTGCTATTCGAATATTAGAGCAGCGACAGCAAGTAGCATTTAAAAAATGGGTAGCGTGATGGCAACAGGCTCGTTTCAGTGTGGGGAGCGTGTTGCAAAAATGCTACAACATCTGAACTGATTTTTAGCGTGGAAGCTACAAACACTCTTCAAAAGATAAATTTAGACTTCTGGAAGTTCACATGCAATACTAATTCTTCCTACGTTCTCCGTTTGAATGATACAATAAGAACAATTAGTGCAGGGCCTAATGAAAAGAACCCCTTTCCAACGATGTTAACAGCTTTTTCCAGAGAGGGCAGGTATATAGAGGCAAAAAATTTTCTGCAGTCTGCATTGTTACGTAATTTTTTTATTTATACATGTGCTCGTTTTGGTGCCAGCAGTAATTGTGCAGCTCCCACTCGTTTCACTTTCCTTCCGCTTACACTACATACACGTGTTGTATGTGACGACTTTGATTAAATGACGTAGTTCCAGTATGCACACGAAACAGCTGGTGCTAATAATAAAAGCGTTCAGCGAATTTTTTGCTGGAATACAACCTGCACTTGAGTAGTGAGTGAGGTTTACCTGTTCATTGATTAGAGAGGCGATTACTAACTAGTACGAGTGCTGTGGGCATATGGGGCTACAATCCATTTTGTCAACTTTTTGGAAAAAGTTTGTTCGTGATCTGGGATGCCTACATGCAGGGGCAGGGTTGCAGTGAGAGGATGAATTCATCAATGACAGTGGATGCTTCTTACCAATGCCGTGTGGCAGGTAGAGCTTCTGTCACAGTGTGCTGCCGACTTTGTAGAAAACAATCCCTTAATTATATAAGGTACCTACAAGTAGGGGCAGCACAGACTCATGAGGTCATCAATGACCTTTCACGTCAACTGCCTGACATCATGATAACCTTTCCCTCCATCTCATCCAGTCACAGTCATTAAAAAGAAATAGCCAATCATAGCCCAGTATTTTAATCGCTATTAAAACGAAAGAGGTCAATCAGTATGTATACATCACTTTCAAAAGTATCTGAACGACCCGTATTATTTATCAAAAATAGGAAAAAGATGTCTATGTCGAACACTTTATCTAAAATCCAGCTTCGTCAGTAAATTTCATCGCATGTGTGCATGCACAGTATCAAAAATATGTAAGCACACACACCACACAGCAACAAAAGTACGTAAAGGCTGTAACTAACATAACTAACAGTACGCCCACATCAAAAATATATAAGCACCTAAAATTCTGCCTCATCAGTAAATTTCATCTCTCTCTTTCTCTCTCTCTCTCTTTCTCTCTCTCTCTCTCTCTCTCTCTCTCTCTCTCTCTCTCTGCCCCCCCCCCCCCCAAACACACACACTTACATGTCTAAACTGACTTTAATATTTATCAAAATACATAAGGATATTGGCACTTATATCTTATGTCTACTTGAGACAGCGTCAGTGTACTTGTGCTACAAAGCTCATCGAGACTCAGTCTGAAGCGGGACTCATCACTGAAGACAATGTTGCTCCAGTCAATGAGATTCCAGGCCGAAAACGCGTCTGGAAACGCCCCAGACGGCCGTGGGATACCGACCTTACTGTCGCTCCCCATACGGACCGATAACCAGCAGTCGTGGTATGGGGTGCAATTTCATTTCATAGGTGGCTCCCATGTTGGGAGTTCACGGGTTGGCGACCATGGAGCCCTGAGCCGAGTACGACATTACCCCCACTTACTGGTGTCAAACTCCTATTTCCTTTCTGTCGGCAACTCTTGGCCAGCTCTTGGTGTTTCGGACCCCAACGGTATTAAGTTCTGAGGTTCCAGGATGTCTTTTTTTCCTGTCCTAAACTCGAACCTTCAAAGCTGCTGCCTTATAGAATAGGGTGCTGTATCACCGAACGCTAAGGGAAGAAAACCATAAAAGAAAAATTAGCGTACCCTGCTGCCTTTTAGGATTAAAGGTAGACGAGCACAAGAGGCTAGATGATAACAGAACTCCAAAGTAAAGACTGGTGGGGCAGATTGGGTACCAAAACTGTGGCAAAAGCAGCGGGCCTATGTTAAGCAAAACCTCGAGAACAAACCCACCGGCAGCCAGGCCATAAACCTATTGGAGGCGTAATTTCACTGCTCAGAGTACGGGTATTGTGGCTCGGAAAAGAAGAACTACAAACACGACGACCAAGGCTAGAAAGAGGTCTAAGAAACGGAAAATAAAAATATTCTGAGAACTGGAACACGGGTCATCAAATCCTCTAACAAAAAAAAAAGCATATAGAAGAATGAAATGTCAATATGTAGTATCCAAGAGGCAAAAAAAAAAAAAAAAAAAAAAAAAGGCAAAGAGCAAAGGGAATATGACCAGTACCTACTCATTTATCGTCGAATTGAGAGGGTGAGAAGTGCTTAAGTATGAGTAGGGATACTTATCCACAAGGAATAAACAGGTCTTATTGAGGAGCGCCAATACATCTCTGAGAGAATCGTTTTACTAAAATTCAAACTGGCTCATCACAAACTGAAAATTATCTCCCCATACAGACCAGAGGACTGTAAACCTAGAACAGAAAGAGAGGCCATCTATGAGCAGTTACAAGAAGTTATCAATCTGATAACTTGAAACGAACTTACAGTCATAAAGGGGGATTTTAATGTTCATTTTGGAAACAGTGTCATTCCTAGAGTTAAACAATAATTTGATGAAGATTTTCTAAATGACAACGGTGTGATTACGATCAGCTTATGTTCAGGCAACAAACTGAGAATAAATAATATCTTCCATGATCACAAGGAGCAGTACAAACACACTTTCAGAACACAAGACGTCATAAATCTACAATAGATTACATTTTTATAATCAAGGATATCCATCCACAATCACTGCTAGAGGCTAGAACTTTAAACGCTGCCAACACGGGGAGCGATCACAGTCTGTTCTCGGAAAAAATCTGTTTGCGTGTAGTAGGGGATGAGATTGCTGAAGAACCAACCTTAAAAGAAGAAAAATTTAATACAGAGTCATTATGCAATGAAGCTAAAAAAATTTATGTCAGGAACGATTAGCAGAGAAAATAAAAGAGAAACGTATTAATGCAGAGGGTAACGTAGAGAGAAAATCACAGAAAGTGTTGAGACAGCAGTTCAAAAAGCACTTTGTATATGAGGTATAATGCGAGAGAGGGAAAAAAACAGGACTTCAAAGCAAAGAGGTTAAAGAAATATGTAAAAGAAAGAGGGTGTCTATTTGAAATATAAAACACTCAAAGAGCCTTATTAAGATTATAGAATAACTCGCAGTGAGATAAAATCACTAATGAATCGTTTTAAACAGATACACTAGGAAATATTTTCTAAAAATTTAGAACATAGCTTCTATGGGCTGCAGAAACAAATTTGGAGAACGACACAATAACAGAGGAAAGAATTAAATTAAATTTTAAGAGTGAATAACATAAATGAGGAAACATGTGTTAAGTATTTAAAGAGTTGTATAAAGGTAAAAAATTACAAGAAAAGGAAGACAGATCCGAGATCAGTACCCAAGTAAATGATGACGTAACTATTTTACATGCAGAGGTAGAAGAAGACGTATGTCTGTTAAAATACAGGAAGTCTCAAGGTAAAGATAAGAATACCCATGAATTAATGAAGTATGGAGGACATCCACTAACTGCACAATGAACCAAGTTAATTAACAATTTTATAACTGATAATAATATCCCAAACGAATGAAGAACTAATATTACAATTCTCGTGCGCAAGAAAGGAGACAAGGAAACCCATCCAACCACAGAGAGTAAATCTACTGAGTTCAGTTATTAAACTAGTAACAAAAAAAATAGGAAATAAAATAAAAACCATTGCAGTATGGTTTTAGATCCGGTAGGTGACGCACAGCTGCAATATTAATTCTTAGATAGGTTTAGAGAAGATCGTTGAATACTACAGACCAGCTTATCTTTGTTTTAATGATTTACAGAAGGCTTTTGATAGGATTCAGTTAATAGATATTTTAAACCTGCTCTACAATAGGAGGCTTCCTTCCAACTTAATAAAAACAATTGAAAACATTTATTCTAATAATTACATGCAGGCGAAAATTGGTTCCAACTTTACTTTCCGGATAGCAGTTAATAATGCTATTAGACAAAGTGACACTTTGAGCCTGCTACTTTTTAATGTAGTCACGGACGAGGAGATAAAGAAGGTATCGGCTGGTAGTGGTTATAGAACGGGGGACGAGGAAATAAAAATAGTTTGTTATGATGACTATGCAGTTCTGCTGGTGGCAAAACCGTGAAGAAAACCTGCAGAAACTTTTCCGTATGTTTAAAGTAGCAGCCAAAAACATAAATGTGGTCATATCCAATGAAAAAATAAAATTTATGACGACATCTCTGGAACTAATTAGATGCAAACTGGAAATGGATGGAAAAATTATTCAACATGGAATGACAATTAAATATCGTGGTATTCAACTGCCCAGCAGAGGAAATACCTAAGGCGTGTTATGGAACAAGTAGAAAAAACAAACCAAGGGGCAGGGTGCTTAAATAATACTATTTGAAAAAAACAAGTATCTAGAAAAATATGCAAAGGCAAGAATGTACAAAGCAATAGTGAGACCAATTATGACACAGGGTGCTGAGACATGACCGGAAACATCAAAAACAGAGACTTTTGTAGCCAGGGAAATGAAAATTCTGAGGAGGATTACAGGAAAGACAATGAGAGATAGAGAAGCGAAAGGATTACAAAAGGATGTAAAGTAAACCCCATCAAAGAGTGGACATACAAGAGAAAATATGAATGGCACGAGCAGATAGATAGGATGAATGAAAGGAAAATTGTGAAAATCGTAAGAAAAAAAATCGCCAGTTGGTAAAAGAAATTTTGGCCGTCCAAGGAAAAGTTGAAGCGACAACTTCAGGGTAGACTGAGGAGAACGGAAAGAAACAGGCGTTAGCCTAGGAAGAAGAAGAAGAAGAAGAAGAAGAAGATCCCTTTGATTGTCATCCAAGACACCCTTACAGCACAGCGATACGTCGCCGATACTATATGTTCCTTTTTGTTGCCCTTTCAGTAAGATAATGCCGCCTGCACACGACGAGAGTTTCTACTGCTTGCCTTCCACTTGCCGAATCCTACCTTGTCCAGCAAGGTCACCAGATCATTCCCCAATTGAGAACGTTTGCAGCATTGTGGGCAGAACTCTCTAACCAGCTCGGAATTTTGTCGACATAATTCGCCGATTGGTGAGAATTTGGCACAATATACCTCAAAACGATATCCCAACAACTCTGTCAAACAATACCAAGCCGATAACTACTTTCGTAGCGGCCAGAGGTGGACCAACGTTTTATCCACTTGCTCAATTTGTGAAGCTGATTCTCTTGAATAAATCATCCAGTTTTCAAAATCATTTGTTTGTCTGTACATATAGTCACATATACCGATTTCCGTCCCATTCGGATAATTCCTTCGTGAGGCTTAGCTTTTTTTTTTTCGTATAATGGCATGGTGTTTGCTGTTTCCAGTAACTTGTGCAACAAACAGCTGACCGCCTGTTTACAGTATCTGGGTCTCATTGACGAACAGAACGAGACGAGTCCTAGCTGCCTGGCTCGTTGCCCAGTAGGCAACAGAGTTATGTAAAGAAGAACGGCAGCATTTAATGCGCTGTTGTAATGCATACATCCTTACGTCAATAATGACTGAAAAAATATGTAATCGTTACTACCCTACTTTAACTACGGCAAAGCGCGAAAGGAACTGGTATAGGTATGCGTATTCAAATACAGAGAAGAATGCGGCGCTGCGGTCGGCAACGCCTATATAAGACAACAAGTGTCTGGTGCAGTTGTTAGATCGGTTACTGTTGCTACAATGGCAGGTTATCAAGATTTAAGTGAGTTTGAAGTGGCGATGGGACACACCATCTCCAAGGTAGCGATGAAGTGGCCATTTTCCCGTACGACCATTTCAAGACTGAACCGTGAATATCAGGAATCCGGTAAAACATCATATCCCCGACATCGCTGAGGCCGGAAAAAGACCATGCAAAAACGGGACCAACGACGACTGAATAGAATCGTTCAACGTGACAGAGGTACAATTTGCTGCAGACTTTAGTGCTGGGCCATCAACAAGTGCCAGCGTGCGAACCATTCAACGAAACACCATCGATGTGCGCTTTCGGAGCCGAAGGCCCACGAGTGTACCTTTTATGACTGCACAACACAAAGCTTTACGCCTCGCCTGGACCCGCGAACGCCGACATCGGACTGTTGATGAATGGAAACATTGCCTGGTCGGACGAGTCTCGTTTCAAACTGTATCGAGCGGATGGAAGTGTACGGGTATGGAGAAACGTCACGAATTCATGGATCCTGCATGTCAGCAGGGGACTGTTAAAGCTGGTGGAGGCTCTGTAATCTTGTGAGGCATGTGCAGCTGGAGTGATATGTCTAGACACGACTTTGACAAGTGACACGTGCGTAAGCATCCTGTCTGGTCATCTGCATCCATTCACGCCCATTGTGCATGCAGACGGATTTGGGCAATTCCAGCAGGACAATGCAACACCAGACACGTCCAGAATTGCTACAGAGTAGCTCCAGGAACACTGTTCTGAGTTTAAACAATCATACTGGCCTCCAAACTCCCCAGACATTATCATTATTGTGCATATCTGGGATGCCTTGCAACGCGCTGTTCCGAAGAGATCTCCGTCTCCCTCGTAATCTTACGGATTTATGGACACCCCTGCAGGATTCACGGTGTCAGTTCCCTCCAGCACTACTTCAGACTTGTCACGTCGTGTTGCGGCACATCTGCGTGCTCGCAGGGACGCTACATGATATTAAGCAGGTTTATCAGTTTCTTTGGTTCTTCGGTTTAGTTAGTCTAAGGTACTCTGCCATCTTTATACTTTTGACCTCAAGTGTTTGCGACGCCCTTTAAATCTGATGTCATACTCTCAACTCAGTTCATCGAACAAGGTGGAGTAGTCATAAGTCTTCTTCTTCTTTCTTTGCTCTACAGCCCATGATGAGCCTTGGCCTCTTCTACAATTTCCTTTCATTTCTCTCGGTCCTTTGCCAATACTCTCCAGTTTCTATAGCCCATCTTCCTAAGATCTTCGATTACTCCATCTTCCTATCTGGCTCTTGGTCGACCACGTCCTCTCTGCCCTCCTGGCTTTCCTTGTAATATTCTTTTCGGTACTTCTGTATTGTTCATGCGAGCCACATGTCCCGTCCACCTCAGTGTGGATGATTTTACTATCCTTATGATGGGTTGGTCTTTGTAGATGATATACAGCTGATGGTTGTATCCCCTCCTGCATCTTCCTCTTTTCCAGATTGGGCCGATAATTCGTCTAAGTACATTTCTTTCAAATGCATCCATTGTTTCAATATCTTTAGTTGTTAATGTCCAGGCTTCAGAGGCATATTTAAGCACTGGTCGTATAAGTGATTTATACATAGTTAATTTCGTGGTACGAGTCAGGAGTCTTGAGGATAGAAGTCTTGTTAGAGCAAAATAGTCTCTGTTGGCCAGTATTAATCTCTGCTTAATTTCATAGGAGGTATCATTTAGATGAGTAACTGTCGAGCCCAGGTACTTGAAATGTTCAACTCTCTCAAATGTGTAATTGCCCATTGTTATTGCATCTGGCATATTTTCTCTATGTGCTTTTCCAGCTGCCATATATTTTGTTTTTTGTTCATTAGTAATTAACCCCATGTTCCTACTGGCCTGTTCAAGAGCTGTAAATGTCTCTTCCATTGCTTTTTTGGCTCTTGCTATTATATCTATGTCATCTGCGTAGGCCAGTATCTGCACTGATTTATAGAAGATCCTTCCCCTATTCAGAAGGTTTGCGTTTCTCATCACCTTCTCCAGGGCGGCATTAAAGAGAAGGCATGCCAATGCATCCCCTTGTCGCACTCCATTTTTAATACACAATGTATTGGACATCATTCCTCCTATTCTTACACTACCTTATGTTTCGCTCATTTTCATTCTCACCAGCCTTACCAACTTTCTCGAGATTCCCAGTTCATCTAGAGCTTGATATAACTGCTCTCTATTTATGCTATCATAAGCTGCTTTGAAATCTATAAAGAGGTGATGCGTGCCAACTCCGTATTCGTTTGTTTTTTCCAGGATTTGTCTTAAGGTGAATATTTGATCTAGACTTCCAAGGAAGGAGTCCGCATTGGTACGGCCCCGCATCCCTCTGAATGATCGGGAGTATTCTGTCGAATAGTATATTAGAGAGTATTTTATATCCCGAATTAAGTAGTGTGATCCCTCTGTAACTTCCACACTCCATCTTATCTCCTTTCTCATATATGGGACATATGATACCCTCTTTCCATTGTTGGGGCATTTTCTCCTCTCCCCATATTCTGGTGATCATTTTCAGAAGGCCTTGTTCCAGCTCTCTGCCTCCTTGCTTAAACTGTTCTGCTGGAATACCATCTGTCCCTGCCGACTTGTTGTTTTTCAATTTCTTCATGGCAGTTTTCACTTCTTCTGTATTTGGTGGGGTAGTGTTGTTGTCTGGGTCCTCTTTCCCATTCGTGTCTGTTGGGTTCTCTGGTATAGTTATTCTAGGGTTGAGGAGACTATCAAAATACCTGCGCCATCTTTCGCATATTCCCTTCCCTTCACTTATTATATTCGCTGTCTCATCTTTCATTAAGCTTGTTTTGCTAGCAAAAGGCTTCCGTGCCGCATTCACCTCTCTATAGAATTTTCTTATTTCATTTTTGCTTCTCATGAGCTCCATTTCTTTGACACTTGCTTTCATCCATTCTGTCTTTTTTCTTTGGTTAGTCCTCTTTTCAATCCTCCGTTTTTCTTTGTGTTCTTCTACTATCCTCCTCATACAGTGTGATCGCAGTGTCCTTCTATATGCTTTGTTATTTTCTTCAGTTACTACTTCGCATTCAGTATCAAACCATGATGGTCTTACTTGTCTTGTCCCAATCCCAAATATCTCTCTTGCCGATGTCTCCACCGTCGTTTTTATCGCTTCCCACTGATCTTCAATATTGTTATATACTCCAGCGTTTTCCACAATCCGAGTTACCTTCTTCTGATACTGTTCTCTAACTTCCACTGATTCTAAAGTTGTTATATTATATTTCTGTACCCTGGATCGGTCTCCTTTCGCTGCGTTAGATATCCTTGCCCTCAACCGTCCCCATACCAGAAAATGATCTGTCTGTATGTTTGGGCCTCTGAGACGCCTCACGTCCTATAGGTCCGATTTGTGTCTGAGATCTATCAACCCATGGTCGATCTGGTTTACTGTGTTTCCATCCGGTGATTTCCATGTTCCCTTATGTATTTCTTTATGTGGGAACAGTGTTGATCCTATTACCATATTTCTAGATGCCGCGAACAGTATAAGCCTTGTTCCGTTCTCATTACATGTTGCGTGTTTGCTGTGGGGGTCAACTATTGGTCTATAAATCTGTTCTTTCCCCACGTGAGCGTTTAGGACTCCGGCTATTGTTTTAATATCAGGCCCTGGGCACTCAACATATACTCTTTCCAAAGATTCATAGAATACTTCTTTCTCTTCTTCTTCGGATTCTGTTGGTGCATGGGCATTAATTATGGAATAGTTAAAGAATTTCCCCTTTATCCTGAGTGTTGATAATCTTGGACTAATGGGTGTAAACCCTATTACCGAATGCTTTAATTGATGGTGCAGAACAAATCCTGTCTGCAGCTGGTGATTTCCTTCACTGCAGCTATAGAATATATTCGCTTCTTTCTTTTCTGAAACTCCACTCCCTGCCCATCTAATTTCTTGTAGTGATATTATACTTTGTTTCAGATTCATTATTTGATCCAGCATTACTTTCAGTGCTCCTGGTCGATATAGGGATATCACATTCCAAGTACCAATATATAGATCTGATCTTCGCCTTATATTTCTCTTCTTCCTAATTTTCCCTCCTTCATTTACTTGTATTCCATCCTCTTTGTCCGTCTTCCTTCATTCGTCCGTCTTTACTTTGTAGAAGTTTCGCAACAGTTGTTTTTTACAGAGCGGGCTGTCAACCCTGCGTCCAACCCCTAACAGGGGACGGGTGATTTTTAATCAGGGTTTTCTTCCCTTGTCCTTTGGAGACCCACCTCCCAACTGCAAGGCAGCAGTTATTGTTTTGCTAGTTTTGGTCTGCCCCGGGTATTTTATTTCCCCGGTGTCCACCATATCTGGTGAACATTCCCCAATCCGCCACCTGGGGAGGCGCCCGATGGGAGACTAGCAACTCCACACGGGTATGGTAGTGATAAGTCACTGGAGTCTTATTCCGGAAGACGGCGTTTCAAATCATCCTCTGACCATTCAGATTCAGACTGTCCGCGATATACCGAAATCGTCTAGGGCGAATTTCGAAATGACTGCTCTGAAAGGGCACTCCCGTCTTCCTTATCCTTCCGCTTTCCAGTCTTGTACCTAGTCTCTAATGACTTTGTCCTCGAAGGCACAATAGAATATCGACATCGAGACCATCTGTAATGAGAAGATGTAAGCTAACCCTTCATTTGTTTCGTTTAAATTGATGTCAAAGCTTTATTAACTAATCATTCAGTTGGCTCTCCACCTACAGTAGTGATGTTTTGATATGTAACTAGTCAATGCTTATCACAATAAACTGCAAAGAATATTCATAAAAAATTGTAATAAAGATCCAACATAAGCGAGTTAACCTTCAATCTACCTCATTCTTTTTAGAACTGCTGAAAACTACAAGGAAATGGTATCTGATAATGTTATTCACCTGTCTCATGCATTTTCACATGCCACTTATGTCTACCTAGTTTCTTTAGTTAATTTATGAGAGAAAATTTCCTTTATCTTGGATTTTTACCTCCAAAAATGAAGAATTTGCATGTTAGATATTTTCCCCGTTAATATTTGTTTAGGATGATAGCACTTTATTAATGAAAAGTGATAATTATACTAATATTCAACATAACATATCATTACTTAAATAAAAATAATTCATAACAAAAAAATACGTTCCATCTCTCAAATAGAACCTTGTCATCCCAACGAATCAAACAAAGTGATATCAGCTGGAACTTCGGCGTTCTTGTATCTCGGCCGTTTCTCCACAGATTGCAACACGAATACATTCTACATGTAGGAATAGACAGATAGAACCTTGTCATAATAACAACTCAGTTTCTTAGAGTTTATCAGTTGGAATCTTGTCATGCCAAAGGATCGATTGGACTATCCTAAATAAATGAGTGAATTTGACATTAGTCCCACCTGCTGTAATGAATGGTAGCTGTATTTAAATGTGGGTAAATGTAAAATGATACGCATCACAAAGGGAACGAAGCCGATAGTATTACATTAAGGATCAGCGGTGAACATCTAAGCACGTCACACTGGGTTGGTACTCTCACATAAAATCAGTGTTACAGAAATGGAATGAAACGACTGGAAGAGTTACATTGGTTGGAAGGATTCTTGGAATATGCAATGCATCTGTAACGCAGATCGCATACAAGTCCCCAATTCTAGACTATTGTTCGAGCATATTGTGTCCTTAACCAGTAGGTACGGTAATAGATATCGAACGAATCTGAACACGCTCTGCTAAAAGTGGGTCGATATGGCCTATGTGAAAGGGTAAAAGAATTGATCGGACAACTTAAATGAGAATCCTTGGTAGGAAGGCGACGTAGTTCTCGAGAAACTGTTGGGCAAATTTAGAGAACCTATATTTGAATAAGACTAAGCGTCCTTTACGCTGCCACTAGCGTAAATCTCACGTAGGAATCGTGAGAATAAGATAAGAGGGATTAAGACTCACAGAGAAGCGTGTAGACAGTCTTTTAACCCTTGCTCAACGTTCGAATGGACTGGGAAAGGAAAACGGAAATACTGATGTACCCTCCATCATGCACTGAGCAGTGGCTTGCGGAGTACATTTGTAGACGAATAAAACGTTTTCGGGTTTCCAGCCTCGTCAAGTGATTAAAATTACACGAACTGTTGGCCAAGCACTCCTTGGCCATTTTCAAGACGTATGAGCCCATTGGGCTGCTGGTACGCCCCTTATACAAGGTGATTTTTTCCACCGTGTTTAATCTCTTGGGACTGATCGATGAGAGGATACGAAATAAAAAAGGTCTAATGAACTTATGTCCGGAAATGCATGGTTTCCATGCTAGAGGCCATTTATTCACTTATACTCTGTTACAGAGACTGCGGTCTAATACGCGCTGTACCACGAAGCCACAGTTACAATATGTGTTGAAAATGGGTTCCGTGTGCCTCAACGCATGCGTGTACGCGCCATAGCATGTTCTGTTTCACACGTTCACATCGGCCAGGCTGCATCCGAACAGTGTCAAAGGCAGCATGAATACGCTGTTCCAGTGACTCCACATCTGGAATGGACTCTGCTTACACGATACTTTTGAGATGGCTCAGTAACCAGAAATCGCACGGGTTGAGATCCGGTGAATGAGCAAGCCATGCAACTGGATCCTCTCGTCTGATCCATCGACCAGGAGAGACACGACTGAGATGCGTCCGGACGTTAACGGCGAAGTGGGCTGGAGTGCCATCATGTAGCAGCCACATAACTCTTCGAATCATCAATGGCCCTTCTTCCAGGAGGGGAAGAAAATTCACCCGCAAGAAACACCGTCTGCACCGATGTTGATGATTCGCTGTCACCATACCATGGGGGTTGTGCATACTGTCCCACAGATGACTGTTATGAAATTTGAAATTCCATTCCACGTAAAGGTGGCCTCATCTGTGAATAAGATGGATGGCGCAAATCCGAAAATCGTGGTTTCCTGTTGAAGAAACCAGTGACAGAACTGCTCCCGATGTGGAAACTCTGTCTCTAGTACGCCCTGCACACGTTGTAAGTGATAAAGGTAGTAACAATTGTCATGCAGAATGTTCCACACTGTCGTCTGGCTTACCCTGTACAGGCGGGCCAGCTGCCTGATACTGAATGGCGGTCACCTTCCATAGTGTTAATCACATTTTGCTCCAAGTCTGGTGTCCGAACATTTCGGGTACGTCCTTCATGATTTCCTGCTTCCTGAAACTATCCAGTCTCATACAAACGGCAAAACACTGTTGCCAACACTGAACACCGTGGTTATTGACTGCGGGGATAGGTCTGACACAACCTTGCTGCACGCCGTCTGTTGCCATTTGCCTTTCGCGTAAATAAACACCATGTCGGCAAGCTCTTGATTCGGATATGGAACCATTGCGTACAACGCTGTATCACATGCGCTACATCTACATCTATATCCATACTCCGCAAGCCACCTGACGGTGTGTGGCGGAGGGTACCTTGAGTACCTCTATCGGTTCTCCCTTCTATTACAGTCTCGTATTGTTCGTGGAAAGAAAGATCGTCGGTATGCCTCTGTGTGGGCTCTAATCTCTCTGATTTTATCCTCATGGTCTCTTCGCGAGATATACGTAGGAGAGAGCAATATACTGCTTGACTCCTCGGTGAAGGTATGTTCTCGAAACTTGAACAAAAGCCCGTACCGAGCTACTGAGCGTCTCTCCTGCAGAGTCTTCCACTGGAGTTTATCTATCATCTTCGCAACGCTTTCGCGATTACTAAATGATCCTGTAACGAAGCGCGCTGCTCTCCGTTACTACAAGGAGAGTCAGCAAGAGAAGTGAATCGGACACAACATTACCAATTACTATGGCAGGAGAAGGCGCTAGGGCAAGACGTATGAGGAATAGTACCACCGCGAGCGGCTCTAGCCGCTTCAGTCTGGAACCGCGCGACCGCTACGGTCGCAGGTTCGAATCCTGCCTCGGGCATGGGTGTGTGTGATGTCCTTAGGTTAGGGGACTGATGACTTCAGATGTTAAGTCCCATAGTGCTCAGAGCCATTTCAACCATTTTTGAACAGTACCACCCTCTAGGAGGAAATCATGCTTAGTGTAACTGTGGCTGCATGGCACAAAGCGTATTAGACCGCAGTCTCTGTAACGAAGATTGATTGAATAAATGGTCTCTAGCATGGAAGCCATCCATTTCCGGATATAAGTTCATTAGCCCTTTTTTGTTCCGTATTCCATCATCGATCAATCCCTAGAGTTTGTACGAAGTGGAAAAATCACTTTGTATACATCAGCTGCCGGCTATGACGTCACTGATGATCGCAGGAACGCCACATATGTGCATACGCTGACTCGGCACTCGATATGACCGCTTCCACCGCGTGTTCGCTTGATCCCACGCCACGCTGAGCTGCAGGCCATTGTCTCTATTTAGGATGCTATCGGTGATTTTTATTTCAATAGTTTCTTTAATTATACAATCCTAGAAACCGTTAATGCGAGCCACGACGAATGTTCCGTCAAATTATCCGGTGTCGATTCTCTAAAGCGCGATCGGTTAAAGCATATTTCTCGGGGTAGAGTAGGCGACAAAACGTCTCATCTCATTCCTGCGTTGTGCGTACTGTTTGTCGGACGTAAGACTGGGCAAACTCTCAAGGTATCTTGTAGGACCCAGGTGTTCTGAGACCTGCTGCGTCTTTAACTGGTCTCACTAATTGACGTATATTTATCGGAGGCCTGACGATCGATTTTATCTTGTGTCTTTTCAGCAGACGGCTTATCTTGCCTGACACGGAGCTACAGAACTGGAAGAAAGTATTTTCTTTTCCTGCTTCTAGTCGGTGGTCTTATTGTGATCCTTGCTTCGTATCACTTCAATTATTTGTCCGCCCTGATAGCTGAGTGGACGCCGGCACGGTAACTCAGCGTGTTCGGTCAGCGGGTTAGCTACCCACTGTAATAAAAAAAAACTGAGTTAATAGATCAATGACGAACTGAAACGGGTGTCTTGCGACGTGCGCCTCGAGCAGATACAACGAACGAGAACGAACAAAATGAGATTTAAAAAAAGAAAGTGTTCAGCGTGACGGATTGCCGTCCTATGGGCCCGGGTTCGATCCCCGGCTGGGTCGGAGTTTTTCTCCGCTCAGGGACTGGATGTTGTTTTGACTTCATCATCACTTCATCCCCATCGGGCGCGCAGGTCGCTCAATGTGGCGTCGTTGTAATAAGACCTGCACCAAGGCGACCGGACCTGCCCCGCAAGGGGCTCCCGGCCAATGACGCCAAACGCCCATCTCCATTTACTTCAATTATTTGATGAACGTTGCAGCCGTTGTTGATGAAGACCTTGCGTAGGTGGCTCTGCCCACGGGGCAGGTTACCAGCGTCTCGTATCACTCCTGCACGATGCACCAATGTTTGTAAAACAGTGCGCTTCTGTGCCGAGTGATGATGGCTGATAGCGTGCAAGAACAGATCGATGTGGGTGGCTTTACAATAGACGGTGTGGCCAAGTCATCCATTTCGTTTGCGGCGGACGAGGACATCGAGGAAGGGCAATGATTCTTTTCTTTTACCTCCACGGTGAACTGAACGTTACTGTTAATGCCGTTGAGGTGTTTGAACAACTCTTCATGTTTCTCACGACTCTGAATTCTTGTAGATAGACGCTAATCTTCATTCCTACTTTCAAGTGACTTCTAGTTTGACGTGTTTATGGAGAAGACCAAACCATTGGAATAAGATGTTCATTCACTGCGCAGCGATTTTCGGTTTATAGATGGCCTTGTCAACTCACACGGTGTTTGTGTAAGGAAACCTGGCAATTACGTGGAAGACTCAGATTAAACTCCGAGCCTTCGGCGTGTTTTACAAACGAGCCTTCACTTACACGGTGCATTAAGACCCCCACGTAAACCAGTAAACATCTCGGACGTCGTTACTTCGCGAGATCACTGGTCATTTAGAATCGCGAGACTTGAGAGACGTTTGCAGCAAAGGGCAACAGGGGGATATTTTTTTAAAGCACCACGAAAACAAAGTGCCTAATTAGGGAATAGAAATAACATGGAATTAGAGTAATGCTAACGGTATTGTGAACGTCTAAATCACGAGGCGGCCGTAACGGATGAATTAATTACAGGCGCGGGGTTTTTGTGGGCAGCGGCGGTAAGGCACCGGCGTGATTTAGGGAGGCCGCGGTCCGCCGATGGACGCAGATTACAATAATTACGGCAGCGCGCCCGCAGGCACCACGGGCGAGAGGGACTGCCTGCCACACCGACTGTGGTGCAGGGACAGCCGAGAGGGCTGGAGCGCAAGGGAAGAACGGGTAGGCGCGCCGCGGCGAGCGACGGCAGCGCCTCTGCAGGAGCGCGCCTAACCTACTGACTCAGCCGGCTGAACTGTCCGACCTACCGTAAACGCCATAGCCTACTCTACTAACCACACTCTTTTTTTTTTCTTCACTGTTGTTTCATCCCCATCGCCCCGTAGTGGGACGGGGTGAACTGTCAGCGAATACAATTTGGCGCCCTTCAGCCACATGAGAGGAAAATTTAAAAAAAAACTCACGGTATAAAAACTAGGCATAGCATCTGACAAAAACAAATGTTTTATAGAATCGTCAGTAGCAGAAGTTAAAATATAAAATGTTGATTCACTGAGTAATTAAAATGTAGACACAGATGAACGGAAAATGAGTGCCGCGCACGAAGATGTAAAAACAGATAGACGGTTGCATAAAGTAAAACGGAAAGACCAATGTGTAACTTATTAAAAGACATACTGGAGTGAGTGAAGAGATGAGTGGAAATAGACTGCCAGGGAGAGGGGTATCAGGGGAATGTAGCATTTGAAAATAGTGTGTAAGAGGGGGTTAGTAGGTAGAAGTTTGGAGAAAGCATGGGGGAGGGGAAAGGAGCCCTGACAAGGGTGAGTAATAGGGATCTCCTAGATCAGGTAGGGCAGATTGGGTAAGGGAAGGCGATTGAAGTTTCGTTGGGAGAGGATGTGGAGGATATGGAGGTATAGTGTTGGGGGAATATGGCGGTAGAAGTGCGGCAGAATACTAGGATCAGTGAGCAGTCGATTCTCGAACATAAACTCAGTTCGAATATAATGAATTTCCTTGAGACAGAGAACTTTCTGTCCATGCATCAGCACAGCTTTAGAAAGCATCGCTCCTGCGAAACGCAACTCGCGCTTTATTCACATGTTATCTTGCGAACCATGGATGGAGGGTATCAGACGGATGTCATATTCCTTGACTTCCGGAAAGCGTTTGACTCGGTGCCCCATTGCAGACTCCTAACTAAGGTACGAGCATATGGGATCGGTTCACAAGTATGTGAGTGGCTCGAAGACTTCTTAAGTAATAGAACCCAGTACTTTGTCCTCGACAGTGAGTGTTCATCGGAGGCTAGGGTACTATCTGGAGTGCGCCAGGGAAGTGTGATAGGTCCGCTATTGTTTTCTATCTACATAAATGATCTTTTGTATGGGGTGGATAGCAATGTGCGACTGTTTGCTGATGATGTTGTGGTGTATGGGAAGGTGTCGTTGAGTGACTGTAGGAGGGTACAAGATGACTTGGACAGGATTTGTGATTGGTGTAAAGAATGGCAGCTAACTCTAAATATAGATAAACGTAAATTAATGCAGATGAATAGGAAAGCCGGCCGCGGTGGGCGTGTGGTTCTAGGCGCTGCAGTCCGGAACCGCAGGACTGCTACGGTCGCAGGTTCGAATCCTGCCTCGGGCATGGATGTGTGTGATGTCCTTAGGTTAGTTAGCTTTAAGTAGTTCTAAGTTCTAGGGGACTGATGACCTAAGATGTTAAGTCCCATAGTGCTCAGAGCCATTTGAACCATTTGAATAGGAAAAAGCCGGCCGCGGTGGCCATGCGGTTCTAGGCTCTGCAGTCCGGAACCGCGGTACTGCTACGGTCGCAGGTTCGAATCCTGCCTCGGGCATGGATGTGTGTGATGTCCTTAGGTTAGTTAGGTTTAAGTAGTTCTAAGTTCTAGGGGACTGATGACTTAAGATGTTAAGTCCCATAGTGCTCAGAGTCATTTGAACCATTTTTGAATAGGAAAAAGAATCCTGTAACATTTGAATACTCCATTAGTAGTGTAGCGCTTGACACAGTCACGTCGATTAAATATTTGGGCGATATGAAGTGGGACAAGCATGTAATGGCAGTTCTGGGGAAGACAGATAGTCGTCTTCGGTTCGTTGGTAGAATTTTGGGAAGATGTGGTTCATCTGTGAAGGAGACCGCTTATAAAACACTAATACGACCTATTCTTGAGTACTGCTCGAGCGTTTGGGATCCTTATCAGGTCGGATTGAGGGAGGACATAGAAGCAATTCAGAGACGGGCTGCTAGATTTGTTACTGGTACGCGAGTGTTAGGGGAATGGTTCAGGAACTCGGGTGGGAATCTCTAGAGGAAAGGAGACGTTCTTTTCGTGAATCGCTACTGAGGAAATTTAGAGAACCAGCATTTGAGGCTGGCTGCAGTACAATTTTACTGCCGCCAACTTACATTTCGCGGAAAGACCACAAAGATAAGATAAGAGAGATTAGGGCTCGTACAGAGGCATATAGGCAGTCATTTTTCCATCGTTCTGTTTGGGAGTGGAACATGGAGAGAAGATGCTAGTTGTGGTACGAGGTATCCTCCGCCACGCACCGTATGGTGGATTGCGGAGTATGTTTGGTGATGTAGATGTAGAACTATGGGGTGTGTAGTATCGAGGTTACAGCCAACATAGGATACTCTCAGATGCTGAAGATGGAAGAGCAGGCTGAGGAATTTGATAAGCTGGTAGAGGATGCAGGTGGGCAGGGTGAGCAGATCTGGAAGGCTAGGGGGGGGGGGGGGGGCATGGCGTTTGAGGATCTGCAGGGTCTGATAAAAGGAGGGAGAGGCAGAAGTCGATGCCACACTGGCATAGCAGAAGATTTGGTCCGATTAGGGCTTTATAGGTCTGGAGGATTATGTAAGGGTGTAATTCCCGTGTTCAGCTGATTAGAAGTTTTAGTAATTTTAGTCTGGGCTTTCTGTTGAATGGTTAGTAGATGAGGCTTCAGTGTTGGTCGGCAATCAAATTGTTACTCCCAAAATACTTTAAGGTTTTAGTTAAATGGATAGGACAGTCGTAAATGGTAAGGTAAAAATCGTGGGGAGGGAAGCAATTGGTGGTTGGCCCTATAATTACTGTCTGCGTTTTGGTAGAGTTGATTTCGAGGAGCCACTGGTTGCACCAGGAGGTGAACTGATTGAGTTGGAGCTTAAGGGATCGTTGGGATTTCTGGTGGATAGGGTAGAGGATGAGGAGGGCAATGTCTTCGGGATACTGGAGGATACGAACAGGAGGAAGGGGCTTGGGCATATCGTCAGTGTAGGGGACATACAGGAGAGGTGAGGAGGCAGAACCTTGGGGCACACCTGCCGTGGGGTGCAAGATACAGGAGTTGGTGTTGTTGATGGTGTCATAAGACAGGTGGTTAGAAAGAAAGGAGGCGATGAAGCGGACATAATTTATTGGCTTAAAGAGGATCCCGGTATACCACACATGGACATGAACTTTCTCAAGATGTATGGAGACAAAAACGGCGGATTTGCGGTTGTTGATTTGGTGCGAAAGGAGGTGAGTAAGATATAGGAGTTGGTCATCGGAGGAATAATTGAGATGGAAGCCACATCGATGGACAGAAATGGGTAGGTGTTCTTGTTGATGTTTACGGATACTTCGGGATACCACACTAAACCAAAGTCTAATAAATACTGTCACGACAGTCTCTGATACGAAGGTTACCATTTGACAGCTGCAGCGAGACTACCGCTCCAAGCGGTAGACAGTCACATGAGTCGTAAGGATAATGTTCGTTTTTAATTATTTTCTACTTAATTAACGAAATAAGTGTTATAAGTGTTATAATTTGCATTCCGTGCTTTAGTAAATTACCAAGAGACATGAATTATCTTGAAATAGATATAAAACCAACCGAATCACACTGATTCAATGACATAAGCTACAAATTATTGTTGAAGAACTACTTTCTACATCTACATCTACATCTATACTCCGCGAGCCACCTTACGGTGTGTGGCGGAGGGTACTTATTGTACCACTATCTGACCCCCCTTCCCTGTTCCATTCACGAATTGTGCGTGGGAAGAACAACTGCTTGTAAGTCTCCGTATTTGCTCTAATTTCTCGGATCTTTTCGTTGTGATCATTACGCGAGATATATGCGGGCGGTAGTAATATGTTGCCCATCTCTTCCCGGAATGAGCTCTCTCGTAATTTCGATAATAAACCTCTCCGTATTGCGTAACGCCTTTCTTGAAGTGTCCGCCACTGGAGCTTGTTCAGCATCTCCGTAACGCTCTCGCGCTGACTAAATGTCCCCATGACGAATCGCGCTGCTTTTCGCTGGATCATGTCTATCTCTTCTATTAATCCAACCTGGTAAGGGTCCCATACTGATGAGCAATACTCAAGAATCGGACGAACAAGCGTTTTGTAAGCTACTTCTTTCGTCGATGAGTCACATTTTCTTAGAATTCTTCCTATGAATCTCAACCTGGCGCCTGCTTTTCCCACTATTTGTTTTATGTGATCATTCCACTTCAGATCGCTCCGGATAGTAACTCCTAAGTATTTTACGGTCGTTACCGCTTCCAATGATTTACCACCTATGGCATAATCGTACTGGAATGGATTTCTGCCCCTATGTATGCGCATTATATTACATTTATCTACGTTTAGGGAAAGCTGCCAGCTGTCGCACCATGCATTAATCCTCTGCAGGTCCTCCTGGAGTACGTACGAGTCTTCTGATGTTGCTACTTTCTTGTAGACAACCGTGTCATCTGCAAATAGCCTCACGGAGCTACCGATGTTGTCAACTAAGTCATTTATGTATATTGTAAACAATAAAGGTCCTATCACGCTTCCCTGCGGTACTCCCGAAATTACCTCTACATCTGCAGATTTTGAACCGTTAAGAATGACATGTTGTGTTCTTTCTTCTAGGAAATCCTGAATCCAATCACAAACCTGGTCCGATATTCCGTAAGCTCGTATTTTTTTCACTAAACGTAAGTGCGGAACCGTATCAAATGCCTTCCTGAAGTCCAGGAATACGGCATCAATTTGCTCGCCAGTGTCTACGGCACTGTGAATTTCTTGGGCAAATAGGGCGAGCTGAGTTTCACATGATCTCTGTTTGCGGAATCCATGTTGGTTATGATGAAGGAGATTTGTATTATCTAAGAACGTCATAATACGAGAACACAAAACATGTTCCATTATTCTACAACAGATTGACGTAAGCGAAATAGGCCTATAATTATTCGCATCTGATTTATGACCCTTCTTGAAAATGGGAACGACCTGCGCTTTCTTCCAGTCGCTAGGTACTTTACGTTCTTCCAGCGATCTACGATAAATTGCTGATAGAAAGGGGGCAAGCTCTTTAGCATAATCACTGTAGAATCTTAAGGGTATCTCGTCTGGTCCGGATGCTTTTCCGCTACTAAGTGATAGCAGTTGTTTTTCAATTCCGATATCGTTTATTTCAATATTTTCCATTTTGGCGTCCGTGCGACGGCTGAAGTCAGGGACCGTGTTACGATTTTCCGCAGTGAAACAGTTTCGGAACACTGAATTCAGTATTTCTGCCTTTCTTCGGTCGTCCTCTGTTTCGGTGCCATCGTGGTCAACGAGTGACTGAATAGGGGATTTAGATCCGCTTACCGATTTTACATATGACCAAAACTTTTTAGGGTTCTTGTTTAGATTGTTTGCCAATGTTTTATGTTCGAATTCGTTGAATGCTTCTCTCATTGCTCTCTTTACGCTCTTTTTCGCTTCGTTCAGCTTTTCCTTATCAGCTATGATTCGACTACTCTTAAACCTATGATGAAGCTTTCTTTGTTTCCGTAGTACCTTTCGTACATGATTGTTATACCACGGTGGATCTTTCCCCTCGCTTTGGACCTTAGTCGGTACGAACTTATCTAAGGCGTACTGGACGATGTTTCTGAATTTTTTCCGTTTTTGTTCCACATCCTCTTCCTCAGAAATGAACGTTTGATGGTGGTCACTCAGATATTCTGCGATTTGTGCCCTATCACTCTTGTTACGCAAATATATTTTCCTTCCTTTCTTGGCATTTCTTATTACACTTGTAGTCATTGATGCAACCACTGACTTATGATCACTGATACCCTCTTCTACATTCACGGAGTCGAAAAGTTCCGGTCTATTTGTTGCTATGAGGTCTAAAACGTTAGCTTCACGAGTTGGTTCTCTAACTATCTGCTCGAAGTAATTCTCGGACAAGGCAGTCAGGATAATGTCACAAGAGTCTCTGTCCCTGGCTCCAGTTCTGATTGTGTGACTATCCCATTCTATACCTGGTAGATTGAAGTCTCCCCCTATTACAATAGTATTATCACGAAACTTCTTCACGACGTTCTGCAGGTTCTCTCTGAGGCGCTCAACTACTACGGTTGCTGATGCAGGTGGTCTATAGAAGCATCCGACTATCATATCTGACCCACCTTTGATACTTAACCCAGATTATTTCACATTCGCATTCGCTAATAACTTCACTGGATATTATTGAATTCTTTACTGCTATAAATACTCCTCCACCATTGGCGTTTATCCTATCCTTGCGGTATATATTCCATTCTGTGTCTAGGATTTCGTTACTGTTCACTTCCGGTTTTAACCAACTTTCTGTTCCTAATACTATATGCGCACTATTTCCTTCAATAAGAGATACTAATTCAGGAACCTTGCCCTGGATACTCCTGCAGTTTACCAATATTACGTTAACTTTTCCTGTTTTTGGTCTCTGAGGACGGACGTTCTTTATCAACGATGATAATGTCCTCTCTGGTAAGCCGTCAGGTATTTTATCGTTTCGCCCAAGGGGGGGTCCCTCTAACCTAAAAAACCCCCGTGTGCACGCCACACGTACTCTGCTACCCTAGTAGCTGCTTCCGGTGTGTAGTGCACGCCTGACCTGTCTAGGGGGGCCCTACAGTTCTCCACCCAATAACGGTGGTCGATGAATTTGCAACCATTATAGTCGCAGAGTCGTCTGAGCCTCTGGTTTAGACCCTCCACACGGCTCCAAACCAGAGGACCGCGATCGACTCTGGGCACTATGCTGCAGATATTAAGCTCAGCTTGCACTCCGCGTGCGATGCTGGTTGTCTTCACCAAATCAGCCAGCCGCCGGAAGGAACCAAGGATGGCCTCAGAACCCAAGCGGCAGGCGTCATTCGTTCCGACATGTGCTACTATCTGCAGCCGGTCACACCCAGTGCGTTCAATAGCTGCCGGAAGGGCCTCCTCCACATTACGGACGAGACCCCCCGGCAAGCACACCGAGTGCACACTGGCATTCTTCCCCGACCTACCCGCTATTTCCTGAGGGGCTCCATAACCCGCCTAACGTTGGAGCTCCCTATAACTAATAGGCCCGCCCTCTGTGACTGTCGGGACCTTGCCGGAGAATCGGCCACTGGCCCAACAGGCGAGGCATCCTGTGGTGGCTCGGAAACGATGTCATCACCACTAGGAAGCACCCCGTACCTGTTGGAAAGGGGTAAGGCAGCTGCCACACGGCCAGATCCCACCTTTGCCTTTCGGCCAGGCACGCGCGAGCCCACCACTGTCCGCCATTCACCCTGGAGTGATGGCTGACCGGTAAGATGCTCACTGCCGGAAGACGCAGCGACATCAGGGGTTCCATGTGATTCCAAGGCCACCGAAGTAGGTATAGGTCTCACCACAGTTGCCCCAACGCCACTACGAGCCGACACCTGCGCCTCGAGCTCGATGAGCCTAACAGACAAAGCCTCCACCTGCCCCCGAAGAGTGGCCAATTCTCCTTGCGTCCGCTCACAACAACCACAGTCCCTACACATGACTATGTTTACCCTACTCTATACGGTGACAAATTCCCAAGATAATCTTCTGATGAGCTACTCTGATAATCAAGAAACACTCACTGAAATACGAGACGCGAAAACTACGCTAGGTTTTCCCAGAAAAACTATTTAAAAGCTAAGCGCAGCAAATAAGTACAGAAACGCTTTATACAAACAGTACTCGCTGCTGCTGGTGCTCTCGCTCTGGCTGTCACAAGAATATGTCTATATTTGCAGCTTACTCCGCTGAAAGCAAGCGGATACAAACATACAGACTGATGACCACAGATGTTAAGTCCCATAGTGCTCAGAACCATTTGAACCAACAAACATACATTTGATGCATGTGAAGCCTGTATTTACGTTGTTGTCTGTTGTTATTGTCATAGGCACTGTCCTTGACACTTAAACGTTTTTATGAAGTCTAATGAGTCGTCCGTTCTTACACTTCACTCAGCTTTCTAATTCACAAATAATTTTGTAAATGTAACTACTTTTACTTCAAAATCGAATGTGGCTCGAATTTAGCAGCAATTGTGTAATTGGTTTTTCTGTGTTGGGAAACAAATTTATTGCTTTTGACAATTTGTTACCACATCCTTGTCGCTTTCTCTTAAGCTACAACTACGGAGGGTTATTTCGCACCTTAAATAACGTAGGTATTACATTCCACACGGATTTCCTATGTTCCAAACTCGCTTATTTGGCTGAAAGTGTTGCGAACGAAAGTCCACTTTGTGGGAAAACACACAACATTTATCTGCAAAAGGCCAGTTCTTCCGGTGTTTGCCGGCCGGAGTGGCCGAGAGGTTCTAGGCGCTACAGTCTGGAACCGCGCGACCGCTACGGTCGTAGGTTCGAATCCTGCCTCGGGCATGAATGTGTGTGATGTCCTTAGGTTAGTTAGGTTTAAGTAGTTCTAAGTTGTAGGGGACTGATGACCTCAGAAGTTAAGTCCCATAGTGCTCAGAGCCATTTGAACCATCTTCCGATGTTTACTAGCAATTTTTTTGTTACTAAAGGAAAATCGTAAATATCTGTATGTTACAAGAGAATTGTAAACGAAGTGTCCTGTAATATACTGTTTCGTACCTTCCAGTGTCCTTAGAAAACTAAAGAATGAGGAACGTGGTGTAATTTTGTACTTACTTTCGATTTCTATGGCATTAAGTAGACTCCCTATTGTAAAAACTATGTTACAAATCAATATAAACGTTAACATTCGCACTCTTCCGATATCTTATTCGGAAGTGGCGTTTGCTGGCTGCTTGGGGCGCTGCTATCGCTGTTGCTAACTTGGCCCCTGTATGATCGGTGAAAGTCGGCTGACTTAGTGCCGCTCTTGAGTGTTTACGCCCGTTGCCTCTCCAGGGCCGGCTCTAGAGGTGGGCCAACCATGCAGCTGCCTGGGGAAGCAAATATTCGGGGGCACCAAAAGCTTAAATTTCAATACACCGTAATTCCAAAACAAGACTTAAACGAAATAATGAAACTTCTTACATAAATTAAGAAGTGTGAGAATAAGTTGCAAATACAAATCGTTCATGAAATCTAGAGTCTTACCAGAAGTTATCCACGGAATTGTGTAACAGATGGCAAGTGAAGCCCTGTATTTAGTTACTTTCGGTGCGTCTATCAAAATAGCAGAGTTGCCAAATAATTTCTACCATGCGCCTACACAACACTTGAATTGTACGTATGTCAGCTTGAAAGTTCCTACAGAAGCAAAAAACTGTACACGAGGACGTGCTACCAGTGATGTCTCCGAATTTATTATTCAGTTCTCACTATCTGTCGAGGTATTAAATTCAAATTACAAGTATATTGCTCGGTCGGCTTTATCACTTCGCTGACGCAAGTTGCGACACCTACCGCTAGAGGGCTACGAACTGTAACATGTAACCTGGGGGGAGTGTAACGTAACTATGTCGGTGCATGAGAAACAGAATATTGTAATCGAGCTTCTAACCGTATGAACTTCGTCCGCACATGGAGCACCTTCTCCTTCAGCACGGCAATGCCAGGTCACACACGAGAGCTGCGACATCTGCAACAATCTGACGCCTTGGGGTCACTCTCGTGAATCATCCTCCATATAGACACAACTGGGCCCCATCCGATTTTTACTTCGAGGATTACTATTTGATACTGATGAAGGGGTGAAAGCGGAGGTAATGTTGCAGCTCCGTCAACAACGTCAACCATTCTACAATGACAGTATCAACTAACTGGTCTCTGTAGGTATAAATGTGCTCGTCGACAGGGTGACTAGGTTGCGCAATAAATACGTACACATGAAGAATCGCTAAGAAAAACATTTGTAATAAATACATAAAGAGAAGCTAAGATATGCTCTGCAATCTTTTTTGTTGCACTGACTGGTGTCCCACGTGGGGCTCTGGTCCTAAAGACATATTCACGCCAGAAAGACGCATGAGTAAGTGTGAGATGTGAAAATAAGACGTCATGGATGAATAACTTTGGAAACAGGTTGACTTATATGAAAATGCAAGGAACGGTGCGAGAAGGGGCGGCAGCCATGGGGTAGGGGGCGGTGACTGAAATTTTCGCACAGAGCGGCAAAATCCCTGGATCCCTTCCTGTTCTTACCTTAAGGCCTCCAGACGCGATCAACAACTCATCAAACTTTGCTGTTGTTGTTGTTGTGGTCTTCAGTCCTGAGACCGGTTTGAAGCAGCTCTTCATGCTACCCTATCCTGTGCAAGCTTCTTCATCTCCCAGTACTTACTGCAACCCACATCCTTCTGAATCTTCTTAGTGTATTCATCTCTTGGTCTCCCTCTACGGTTTTTACCCTCCACGCTGCCCTCCAATGCTAAATTTGTGATCCCATGATGCCTCAGAACATGTCCTACTAACCGGTCCCTTCTTCTTGTCGAGTTGAGCCACATACGCCTCTTCTCCCCAATTCTATTCAATACTTCATCATTAGTTATGTGATCTACCCATCTAATCTTCAGCATTCTTCTGTAGCACCACATTTCGAAAGCTTCTATTCTCTTCTTGTCCAAACTATTTATCGTCCATGTTTCACTTCCATATATGGCTACACTCCATACAAATACTTTCAGCAACGACTTCCTGACACTTAAATCTATACTCGATGTTAACAAATTTCTCTTCTTCAGAAACGCTTTCCTTGCCATTGCCAGTCTACATTTTATATCTTCTCTACTTCGACCATCATCAGTTATTTTGCTCCCAAAATAGCAAAACTCTTTTACTACTTTAAGTGCCTCATTTCCTAATCTAATTCCCTCAGCATCACCCGACTTAATTCGACTACATTCCATTACCCTTGTTTTGCTTTTGTTCATGTTCATCTTATACCCACCTTTCAAGACACTGTCCATTCCATTCAACTGTTCTTCCAAGTCCTTTGCTGTCTCTGAATTACCTCAAAGTTTTTATTTCTTCTCCATGAATTTTAATACCTACTCCGAATTTTTCTTTTGTTTCCTCTACTGCTTGCTCAATATACAGATTGAATAACATCGGGGAGAGGCTACAACCCTGTCTCACTCCCTTCCCAACCACAGCTTCCCTCTCATGCCCCTCGACTCTTATAACTGCCATCTGGTTTCTGTACTAATTGTAAATAGACTTTCGCTCCCTGTATTTTACCCCTGCCATCTTTAGAATTAGAAACAGAGTATTCCAATCAACATTGTCAAAAGTTTTCTCTAAGTCTACAAATGCTACAAACGTAGGTTTGCCTTTCCTTAATCTTTCTTCTAAGTTAAGTCGTAAGGTCAGTATTGCCTCACGTGTTCCAATATTTCTACGGAATCCAAACTGATCTTCTTCCACCAGTTTTTCCATTCGTCTGTAAAGAATTCGTGTTAGTATTTTGCAGCTGTGACATATTAAACTGATAGTTCGGTAATTTTCACATCTGTCAACACCTGCTTTCTTTGGGATTGGAATTATTATATTCTTCTTGAAGTCTGAGGGTATTTCGCCTGTCTCATACATCTTGCTCACCAGATGGTACAGTTTTGTCGGGACTGGCTCTCCCAAGGCCATCAGTAGTTCTAATGGAATGTTGTCTACTCCAGGGGCCTTGTTTCGACTCAGGTCTTTCAGTGCTCTGTCAAACTCTGCACGCAGTATCGTATCTCCCATTTCATCTTCATCTACATCATCTTCCATTTCCATAATATTGTCCTCAAGTACATCGCCCTTGTATAGACACTCTATATACTCCTTCCACCTTCCTGCTTTCCCTTCTTTGCTTAGAACTGGGTTTCCATCTGAGCTCTTGATATTCATACAAGTGGTTCTCTTTTCTCCAAGGCTATCTTTAATTTTCCTGTAGGCAATATCTATCTTACCCCTGGTGAGATAAGCCTCTACATCCTTACATTTGTCCTCTAGCCATCCCTGCTTAGCCATTTTGCACTTCCTGTCGATCTCATTTTTGAGACGTCTGTATTCCTTTTTGCCTACTTCATTTACTGCCTTTTTATATTTTCTCCTTTCGTCAATTAAGTTCAATATTTCTTCTGTGACCCAAGGATTTCTACTAGCTCTCGTCTTTTTACCTTCTTGATCCTCTGCTGCCTTCACTACTTCATCCCTCAGAGCTACCCATTCTTCTTCTACTGTACTTCTTTCCCCCATTCCTGTCAATTGTTCCCTTATGCTCTCCCTGAAGCTCTGTACAACCTCTGGTTTAGCCAGTTTATCCAGGTCGCATCTCCTTAAATTCCCACCTTTTTGCAGTTTCTTCAGTTTTAATCTACAGCTCATAACCAATAGATTGTGGTCAGAGTCCACATCTGCCCCTGGAAATGTCTTACAATTTAAAACCTGGTTCCTAAATCTCTGTCTTACCATTATATAATCTATCTGATACCTTCTAGTATCTCCAGGATTCTTCCATGTATACAACCTTCTTTCATGATTCTTGAACCAAGTGTTAGCTATAATTAAGATATACTGTGTGCAAAACTCTACCAGGCGGCTGCCTCTTTCATTTCTTAGCCCCAATCCATATTCACCTACTATGTTTCCTTCTCTCCCTTTTCCTAGTCTCGAATTCCAGTCACCCATGACTATTAAATTTCCGTCTCTCTTCACTACCTGAATAATTTCTTTTATCTCATCATACATTTCTTCAATTTCTTCGTCATCTGCAGAGCTAGTTGGCATATAAACTTGTACTACTGTAGTAGGCGTGGGCTTTGTGTCTATCTTGGCCACAATAATGCGTTCACTATGCTGTTTGTAGTAGCTTACCCGCACTCCTATTTTTTTATTCATTATTAAACCTACTCCTGCATTACCTCTATTTGATTTTGTGTTTATAACCCTGTATTCACCTGACCAAAAGTCTTGTTCCTCCTGCCACCGAACTTCACTAATTCCCATTATATCTAACTTTAACCTATCCATTTCCCTTTTTAAATTTTCTAATCTACCTGCCCGGTTAAGGGATCTAACATTCCACGCTCCGATCCGTAGAACGCCAGTTTTCCTATTCCTGATAACGACGTCCTCTTGAGTAGTCCCCACCCGGAGATCCGAATGGGGGACTATTTTACCTCCGGAATATTTTACCCAAGAGGACGCCATCATCATTTATCCATACAGTAAAGCTGTATGCCCTCGGGAAAAATTACGGCTGTAGTTTCCCCTTGCTTTCAGCCGTTCGCAGTACCAGCACAGCAAGGCCGTGTTGGTTAATGTTGCAAGGCCTGGTCAGTCAATCATCCAGACTGTTGCCACTGCAACTACTGAAAAGGCTGCTGCCCCTCTTCAGGAACCACACGTTTGTCTGGCCTCTCAACAGATACCCCTCCGTTGTGGTTGCACCTACGGTACGGCCATCTGTATCGCTGAGGCACGCAAGCCTCCCCGCCAACGGCAAGGTCCATGGTTCGTGGGGAAGGAAAACTTTGCTAGGTTTGTCAAATATTTGTGTACTCCCTTGTTTGACGTGTTTGGCAAGCACAGAGAGTGTCTGACTTGTTTGAGAGAGAAATAAATTTACGTCAGATCTGACAGGATGGCGGACGTTGTTTGTATTGACGTTTCGCTGCACATGTTTAACGAAATAGAGTTGTATTACAATTTCGCTTACTGTAGCGTGAGTTTCCACAATTATGAAAGCTACGATCAAGAATAAAAACAAAATAGCACTGTAAATTACCAAAGTGGTGAAGGTGTTGCGTCTTTCCCGGTATATTACATAGGAAAAAGTTAAGATGAAAATCGATATTCAACGCACGACATACTAGCTGGAATGCAATAAAATAAAACGATTGAAGATCTCTGGTTCTTAAACGGCCGATGTACAGGGGGTACAGCTGCCCTACCTGATGTGTTGGTAAATGTGCCAACACCTTGTAGATTGAGTAGGCCGAAATGCACGCTATCTAACGCAGACGGGCGTGAATTCTGGAACAGGATAAGTAGTGAATGGTAGCAAGAAAAGTATGCAGCTCCTCGAATACTTAACTTTTATATATCCTTTGTTGTTTACAGCATTCTTGATGAGACATTTCATACGATAACTTTCAAACTATGTAAGGCTAATGGCGCCTTGCTAGGTCGTATCCATGGACTTAGCTAAAGGCTATTCTAACTGTCTCTCGGCAAATGAGAGAAAGGCTTCGTCAGTGTAGTCGCTAGCAAAGTCGTCGTACAACTGGGGCGAGTGCTATCCCGTATCTCGAGA